>NC_139664.1:17628732-17688732 GCF_951799395.1 Argentina silus
ACTTGGGGCTCCCAGGAACATATGGAAGTTGGTAGCCTGGAGAGTCACACGGCACTTTATTAAACGGGGAGCTCTTCCAAACCGCTCTTCTCTCTCCCTCACTCTCCCCCACCCTCTCTCTCACTCTCCCGCACCCACCCACCCACCCACCCTCCCTCTCTCTCTCTCCCTCCCTCCCTCTAAACTAATGATCCTGAGGAACCTGGCAGCGCGGCTGATCCTGTCGTTGTCATGATTCTGTTTTAATTAGCGTTGGGGAGGAGCACTCAGAGTCAAGACTGGATTGTTTACATCACCCCTGGCGCTGGCGGAGAGGACCGAACACTACTAGTCTCTCTCTCTCTCTCTCTCTCTCTCTCTCTGATGGGGAGAGGAGTGTAGAGGGAGGGAAAGAGGGAGAGAGAGAGAGAGAGAGAGAGAAATGCCAACAAAATAACGACGAAGCATTATCCTAACCATGTGTAATAGTGTTCTAGAAATTGCAAAACAAAAACAAAAATGGTGTATTTTAAGTAGCCTATAAAAGGTAATTGTAAAGTATGAAAACAACACTATTACACAGCGTGCTGAGGGAATGTAAACATATCATAACAAAGCAGAAAACAAATCAAATATAGCCTGGTAAATAATTGCCTTATCATGTCTGTGTACAGGGAAAGTCAAGATGTTCAATGTCAACTCAATGTGAATGCATTGGACCTCTGTCAACACTATCTTGTCCTACTCATAGTAATTGTATGTAATTGTCGGTCAACCTCAGCAGTATTCTCAGTGACCTCAATTGCTTTCTCAAGAAATATTAGCTTCTACAAACCAATTAGGATTTAAATGGAGAGGGTTGGAATTCAACATACAGTATATCAGCCGAATCATCAATGCCGTTTGGGTTCAAAATAAATAATTCAACTCACTACCTTTTTATATGCAAATGTCGTGGACTCCAAGAGTTCTCTGAGAAAAGAAAAGTAAAAAAAAATAAAAAATAAAATAAAAAATGCATCTACGCAAGCAGACGAGAATTTCGCCAGATCCTTGCTGTAGGTATTGGAACATAACAAACTATGGAGGGGCTAAGAGTTCGAAACATTTTTTGGACACCGCCATGGCAGAGAAACCTTGAGCAATTTTTGTTGATTCAACAATTTCGGTTAATGGGTACCACATCTATTCCACAGCCTGTAATTACAACAGCTCAGTTTCCAATCTCCGCTCAGCATGCTGGGATAGCTCACAAGTCCTTGCTGTGGTCGCCAATTTTCCGCCATTTCTCCAGCCCATCCCCGCCCCGCATTCTAAGGAACATGTTAGAAGAAGAAGAAAAAGTAGAAGAAGTAGAAGAAGAAGAAGAAACATGCTGGGAGGAGGAGAGGAGATATCCTTCACTCAGAGACAGGTGACCTAGATGATGTCACCCCCCTCCACCCCACCACACCCTCACCAGCCAAGGCAGGATTGTGGGAAAGAGCTGATCTAGTCAATACCAGGGGCCAGAGGACCTGTTATGTTCCACTCCCGCCCCCAGGGTTGATTGACAGCTCCTGGTCTTACAGGGTGGTAAGCCACAGCCTGCCTTTGGAGATCAGGATTCAGGAAACGGACCAATCCCATCCGAGGACCTTCCTGAGATCCCCACGGGACGCTGCTGTGCCAGGGTGGTGCTCCGATTGGCTACTGGGTAATACCAGCCATATCCCACAAGGCTACTGTTCCCAAGGCACCTCCCATTTCCCATGTGGGAAGACCTCACTGCCGAAAAATGAAGAGGGCACCCCCCAAAAGATATTTACTGTCAAAGTATATTTCTGCTGGCCTGCCTTTTAGAGACAGCATCCATGTTGACCAAAAGACAACAAACTCAAATATTTGCTTAAAGATTAGTCTAATCATTAAACAAATACTCTTGTGGAGCTATGAACACCAATTACTGGCAACGTCTCTATTCAAACTAACTCAGCAGCTCATGCCTCCCTACCACCTGCCTGCAATGAAAGAGTGGGCCTATTCAATGTGCTTGTCTTTGAAATAGGACATGGCGAGGGGGGGGTGGGGTGGGGGGTGGGGGGGCACCAAGTCAATAGAGATCTCTTGTTTTACAGGGAGGACAGTTGACCGAAGTGATTGGTTTGAGCCAACAGACACAGATCGTTCGATAAACATGGGTAAATAACGACAGGAATCACAAAGAGAAGGTGTGAGAGAGAGAGAGAGAAAGAAAATGGGGGATGAGTCAGTCGTTATTACCCTCCCAGAGAAAGAGAGAGGGAGAGAGAGAGAGAGAGAGTGATGGGGGGGGGGGGGGTGACTGCACCAGAGCGAACCCGAGTTTATTGATTTTGTCAGCAAGACCTCCATCTGTTTGAAACAGACAGTCCTGCGAGGTGCAGGATCCTCACATGGTGTCCACGGGAACAAATGCCTCTGCTTCGTGTCCCTAGCGCTCTGCCGGTCGAGAGAACATGTTTTAATACGTATCTAAGCAAGTCCATGTGTCAGGACCAACACAGGAAACGTGTTGAACGTCTTCAAGGGGCCACTGCCAAAACAAATAAGGTCATGGTTTCTTTTGAAAAACCCTTTTAAAACATTTATTTTCTTGTGTGGCCACGTGTCCTCATGGAAACGATTAAGGAGGAGCAGGTACAACGTGTTTTTTCGGTGGTGGTGGTGTGGGATTGGCAGAACACTGAAAGAGACATGGTCATTCAGCTGAAATCGGATCTTAATTGAGAGAAGATTGTGTGGAACTCGAGACGACAACAGTCTACACTGTTTCGGAGGGGGTACGGCCATTTATAAACCAGACGGACACAAATTGCTAAGTTACAGTACATGTCATCTAATTACGAAGATAAATATACAAAAGGATTTTTGCGCTGGTTTGACGTTATTGTCCTGTGGGGGTTGTAGTTCCAGCTCCAGTTCCAGCTGTAGACCATAAACATGATCATTATCATGCAAATAGCTAGCCTACAAATTGGCAGCTAAAGACACAGCGACAATGAACATGAGTGGATAGAACTCAGAGGGGGGAGGGGAGAGGGGGGGGGGGGAGTAGCAACCTCCAGTTCATAGCCCAGATGGTCCCCGTCAGAACACTTGCCGCACATTGTGCATTATAATAAACCCTTGAGTCAAAGACTTCCTGCATTGAGCCTTTATCTGTGGCTTTGGGAACACCAGGGCTTTGCACCTGAGGCTGGTTGACAGTAATGGAGGACACTAGACAGGAGCCGCAGTCCTGCTCACCCCGCAGGGGGGCCGCGAATGGCCTATATATCACCGTCTTCAAAAGACCAGGGCCTACATTTATGCTTTAGCTCCACCAAACATGTCTACCACTGACTAAGACCATGAATCATCATCCCCCGCCGCCCCCCGCCATCACCCTCCCTCCTTCCCTCCCTCCCTCCTTCCCTCCCTCCCTCCCTCCACCACTTGTCATACGTGTGGGTGAGGGCCTGATCAGCAATGTGGTTGAGGTCGGAAAGGGCACGGGGAGTTTAACTAAGCAAACTCACACCGCTAATACCAACGCTCTTCAGCAGATTCAGGCACCAGCTGCAACTGGGAACTAAAGAGTGATGGAGGAGGTAGAGGTAGTGGACGGGAGGGTGGGGAGGGCGGGGGAGGGGCTTTCGTCTCACCGTGTTGGTCGGATCGTCTTGCAGGATGGAATCGTACTGCTTGCTGGCGTCTTCGTACCTTCAAAAAGGAGGGAAGAAAAATAAATGAATAAATAAATAAATAAAGATTAGCTTTTTGATTTTTTTTTTTTAAACCAATCACAGTCTCTCACCAGTCAAGCCCGTCAAGAAATTAGGTGGTGGGGGGAAATCAAACAAAAGTTCAAGGCAATCAGGTTTCTGTATACAAAGCACGGCAGGTTTCTATGGTTATGGTGAGCCATTTTTTATTTATTTTTTGGGGGAAATCAGCGATCTAAATGATCTAAAGGCAGAAATAAACAGTTTTTAACAGTTTCTGCTGGAATGGCCAACCGTCGTAAAGTGGGGGCTTACGCCGTTCAAACAAGAATCAAGTAACCAATTCAAATAGAGCAGGAAACAGGCGCGCTGATTTTAAAGACTGTATACGCGCGGGATTTCCAGCGCTTTGATTCACCTACAAACAAATCAAATTGTTGCGTTTACATCTTTAAAAAGGGGTCTGGCTTATGGGCCGTGCGGAATGGAATACCTTCACAAAGGCCTACATGTGAATCTGATAAGGAACTGTATCCAACACAATGTGTGCTTTAAACTGACAGACGGAAGGGGGGGGGGGGGGGGGGGGGACCACCACATGATTCAGTTTAAAGAGAAAACTTATGGAGCTGTAAAAATGAAATCATACAGCAAATTCTGGGAACTGGAAGGTGGGGGAGGCATGTGCACTTCTCTTGTCATGTCAAATCAGGAGTGCTGGGGGATGATTTTTGAACTTTTTTATTTTTATTTTTATTTTTTTTTATATTAGGAGGCAATCTGCAACTCTAACAGTTTAGCAGCCAGAAGAGAACCGGGGTCTCCATGATCAAAACCTGTTCCGCCCCCACCGCAACCTCCCCAACAGAAGCCCTTCTCTGGTTCCCATTAGCACGGCGCAGCCCCACTTCCAGTGCCACTCCCCCCCCCCCCCCCACCCCCCCACCCCCCCTCTCATCCACTTTATTACTCAACTGCACACTGGGAGATCTCAGATGGCACCGGCCAACCACTCAACCAGCCACTTTGATTCGCTTTATTTACTTAGCTAGCGACTCAATGAGATACGTGTGTGTGTGTGTGTGTGGGGGGGGGGGATGTTTGTATGTGTGTGTGTGTGTGCGTGTGCGTGTGTGTGTATGTCGGGGAGGGGTGAGGGACACAGACTTAGTTGTTTGAAGTTGTGTCATTCGTGTGTACCTCTGTCTGAAGCCAATTAGACGCGAGTGTGTCGTTTATTCAATCTGACAGCGCCGGAGCAAATCGCTCTTAATTATCACATATAAACTCTGACATTACCGATAAACGAGTCGTCATGATTAGGGTAGGAATGCGAGAGAGAGAGAGAGGTGGTAAACAGATTGAATTACCCTTATTCCAGCTCGCCAAGTCAAAAATACCCATGTTGATCTTTCTCCTAAATGCCTCCCTGTCTTTTTTTTGGTCCTCTTTATGAATCGCAGACGTTAAAATAAAACAGGTCCTGAGAAGAGAAGGAACCCAGAGAGAACCCTGAACGAAGCTGAAACTGTGGTAACATGTCAATATTTACAGGCCCGCAAGACCTCCTCTCTCAGCACATGAAAACACAACGAGAGAGGGGGGGGGGGGGGGGGGGGGGGAAGAAGAGAGAAAGAAAAGACAAACCAGAGAAGATTGAGGGACCCCCAGAATAACAGTGGGATCAAACCACTTCCTTCCTGGGAATCCCTCACTCAGGCAAAACTGAGGGCCACAGGACTACCCAGCACACACTCAACCACACTCACACACACAGCTCGCCAGCACTCAACCACACACACACACACACACACACACACACACACACATCGCTCACTCTTCTCCCCAAGTTTGCCAATGGGATAATGGGTGTTCCAACATAAACACACCCCACCACACGCACACACATGCACACACACGCGCGCACACACACGCACACACACACACACGCACACACACACACGCACACGCACGCACACGCACGCACGCACGCACACACACTCCTGACTCTTACCTTTCCAAAGCCTCCAGCCGCATGCCCGATAACCGCTTGACTCTGTGGCTACCTGGAAACTGCCTCTTCAGTTCCTGTAGACAAGTCTGAAAGGAAGTGGGCAGAGAGGGAGCTGCAATTAGAGTTGGCTGACTAGGACCTCACACGTTTGTCTTGAACACAAACACTGCCTTCACAGTACGTACATACATACAAACAAACACACACGACATTTAAAAATGCATCACCATCATCTCCTCTGGAATAACAAATGACACATTCCAGTTCGGCCAGAGCATTAAAACCAGGGCAAGAGAGGCGTTTTCCATTCATGGTATCCGTGATAAAAAAGAAAAAAACAAAGGTCAACAAAACAATTCTCCAGAGGAAACGATGTGAAAACGTCCAGCTGGCGTGGGAGAAGTCTTACCATGGTACCCTGTGGGTACCCACAACTCCAGACTCTCTACTATAAAAAGGACAGGCAGGAGGTTTTTCCTCCTCTACGAGGGAGCCGGTGTTTTTTTCACACGCTTATGACAAGAGGTGAGGAATGGTTATCGTGGCCTCCAATGTTATCGTGGTTGAAATGGAAAGTCTGCCATTTGTGGCAGAGCAGGTCTCCTGATCTATCCTGTTACAGAACAGTCAAGGCCCTTCTCTTTTCCAGGGCTAGCAGCAGAAAACTGTACCGACTCTTGTTTTGTATGTATTGTACACTCGACAATCTTTAAAAGGTTAAGAATTAAGTAGTTTGAAAAGAGAGCATAAGCAGAAATAGTTCGGTTACAACTGCTATCGTTCCCAGTGAAGCACAAAAACAGGCTAGCTCAAGTTACCATTCATGCTATTTTCACATTATTTCTGCCGTGCGAAAATGCACCTTTTCCATCAAATCAAATAGGAAAAAATCTTTTTCCGCCCACAGTCTGGATTTCATGGAACACCATCCTAAATGTACAGTCAGATACAGAAACATTAATCTCAGTAGCAACATCACGGTAAACTCAAGGATGGCAGATGAGTCATCCAGCAAAAAAATAAAAAAAACTCCATAAAGGAACTAGCGAACACAGCTCAGCTAACACCAACAGTGCGCTTCTGTACTCACTTTCTTTAACACTCCCTTATTCCAACGCTCAGCAAATTGTTTTTCCAAAGTACTGTACAGACGGGGGAATATTTTTTTGGCAAATATAAAAGCCTTTTTTTTTTTTTTTTTTTTTTTTTTTCTCCTCCATTTGGCAGACGGGGTGACAAAGTAGCAATGACTGTGAAAGATGTTCTTTGAGGTTGCTGGGTGTGGGTGGCAGCAAGCAGCTGTCAGGAGGGAGACTTACCCAGGCCAAATCATCCCGACTGCAGTCCAACGCCGCTATCATCACCTGCTCGTAAATTATCCATACTGGGCACAGGAGACAAAAAAAGATAAACAGTTTGTGTACATTCCAGTGGAGCGCCAAGTGGAACATCACAGAATGATATATTGACATGTAGGCTGCTTGTAAGTCTGACTGTAACTTGGTGTGCTTTCCTTCTTCTACTTCTCCTCGATCATACTGCGCAAGATAAGTGATGCCTAAAATGTGGACATCAGGAGCTAAATAAACACAGCCCTTTTCAACTAAGGATGGATATTCACTTTGGACTTATTGCTTGCATGTCCTCCTGAAAATAATCGGTCTGCTATCTCAGACAGGTTACAGTGACAGATTACAGTTCAGTGAAAGACAATATTATAAAGACAAAAAAAATAAATGGCTACATTGCACTGCTTTTGTGCTATTGTATGAAATATGGCTCTGAATGTCGGTATTGTAAGAAGTATTGTATGGAAAGGGGAAGGGGGCTTGAGTTTTTCCCCGACCATACAATTCAGAGCCTTATTCACACGATACAACTTCTTCCAAAACCCAATGCAATGTAGTTGTAGCCCGTTCCAAAGCCATGGGGAGAGAAAGCTTCTACAGGGCAGAAGGCCCTATATTATGTCATTTCAATGAGATATTCTAACAAGTTACGGTGTGACGCTCCATCCACCGTGGTCCATCATCTCGCCTAACACACTTCATTCGGTGGTTAGCAATAAAAGATTAAATGTTGTTTTAAGTGTTTATTCAATCATTCGGCTGGAACAGTATAAGACATTGATTAATAGCTGTGGCTAATGGATCCAATTAATGGAATTAATGCTCAATGTCAGACACGTCTGTTTTGACAACCACGCCAGACTTCCTCTGCCAAACGCCATCCCTGATGTTAATTGAGAAAGAACAATAAAATCCGACTCAACAAGAAAACTGATTTGCCAAAACAAACAAACGCCTGGAGTTTTTCGGGCCTTTTTTATGATTCCAGCTCTTGTTTTGATAATTGCCATCTTGTTTCACAGCCAATTTAAGAGCTGGTTTCAATAAAAACCAGGGTGTGTTAAGTGTTTACCCTCCTCTTTAAAGGCTGTATGAATCATAATGACTGCAAGAAAAAGAGAGACTTTCACAGAACTGTTCAGCGGGAAGGCATAGGCTAGTAAATACAAGCAGGATACTCTGCTAAGTCTTTGATAAGTTTATTTAAGGTACAACGTGTGAAAACACCTCCAGTGTACTGTACAATACCAGAGCCTTTAGATTTGCGTTTTGCTCAACCAAAGGTTTACCACAACTTCTCATTGTTCAGATCAGGGGCACAGTCACAGCGGTTCCAGAGACATTCATAAATAGGACAATACAGTAGCCTACTGTCAATTGCGAAAAGGATGAGCAGCATATTCAACGTTCAGTTCAGTCTAGCCTATCCATCCTCCACACTGAAAATCAACACTAAACGCAACCCCAATTTGGTAAGAAGATACAATAAAAGCGTTGCTGGAAATGGCCACATATCAGACGACAATACAAAACATATGACAATACAAAGCAATTCAATGCCTTTCGCAGAAGCCTAAGACTCCACAGCCAATATCCAGCATCCACACAAACATGAGCTCAAGCTGGATAAATATCACTGTTTTTCTAGGCCTTTACAGAGGAACAGTCAGTGGCAGTGCTCCCTGATTCCACTCGCTTGCAAGAGTTTATCATTCAAGACCCACTCATTTCCAAGAGATGGATCTCCTGCTTGCTTTTATGAGCTGCCATACTAACATCCAGGCAAACCCATGATAGCTACCTCTGAGAGTTGTCCAAATCAGTCATCTGCCTAGGCTTTCGGTACGACCTGCCCTGACAATCACGTTGTGTTCAGACATTGAAACCACAAACCAAAGCAGTCTATATCACACACTACCACAGAATGTGAAAGACGTAGGCTCCATATTAGGCCTAGAATCTAGTATGTGTTCTGACTGAGTGAGGATACAGTATGTTTTTTTTCCTCCTTTGACCCAGTACATTTTTGTTAAGTAAGCATGTTGCCAGAAACAATGACAGCACAGTCTGATAATGACTTTTAATATGCCTTTGATGCCTAAATACACTGTGCATTATCCACGTCTACTGTAACGCCACGTGAAATTGGACCAAGACACTGACACTAGGCTACTTTCTGTCGGCCTAGGCTAAGTATCGTCATACCAAGGGCCAGTTTCACAGACAAGGCTTAAGCCTAGTCCTGGGCTAATTCACACTTTCAATGGCAAATTGCCACTGAGGATGCTTTTTAGTCGAGGACTAGGCTTAAGCCGTGTCTGTGAAACCGGCCTTAAGTGTTCTCATTAAGCAACTAGTGCAACCAATGCATAAATGAAACAGGTATACTCCAGTACAGTACATATACCAACTTGGCAAATCAAATCCTCGTGCTCCAAATGCTCATTGTGTACACATTGATGACTTCAAAATCACTACTAGAAACAGTGAATGATTGATTCGAATATTGATCTGGTTGATGTCCACTTACTGTCATCCCCAAGTTTAGAAGCATGTTCATTTATCAACTCCTCGCCGACATCCACGATTTGTTCACTATTTCTGTGGTTCTCCTCTCTCCATTTCCGGAGCTTGTCTCTCATCTCTGCGGACAGAATAATTCAGGCCTGAGAACACTCATATTTGTACACATTGCATAATGTACTTTTATCAGACATGCCACGTAAAATCAACATCAATGGGGATTGAAATGAAAGATTAGGCCTAATTTATTGTAGACGTTGCTATAATCACGCTATGGGGGCTGCTTCTATCTAGGTAGTGAAATAATAATATCATTTAACCACATTGGGCTATATCAGCTGTCACCGACCTGTCACCTGGTCAGCTGGCTAGCTGTGTTAGACAGCTCCAAAACAAAGCCATAAGCATGACCCATCACTGCTCTTCTAGCCCCATATGTCACCTCCATCACTGACACTCACTGCTGTTTAGCTGCTGTAATAGTAATCGCTTGCTGATGTAGCTCATCTATTAACTACAACGCTGACAGGGCTACAGCAATGGTAATCCAACCCATTGAACGTTAGCAACACCACGTAAGCTTGCAGGAAGAAACTGAACGCGGCAGTACTTGATGACATGAGATCAAGTACTAAAGGGAGCCGGAGAGGTTGTCAGCATGTCCCGGTTACTGCTTTTCATTAAGAACAATGTCTTACTGACTGGCGTTAGCTCTCCGACTAGCAAGCTAGGTAGTAGCACGATCTCCCCATGGAAGCTTAGCTAACGTACACGGGAGTAAGGGACAACATTCATAATACAATCATACTACAATAACGCCAAACAGAATAATGAACAATAAATACAATCAAGGTTTTGTTGAGCATAAACCTGAACCACCCAGATCGACATCTAGCTAGCTAGCAATGTAAGATAGCTAGCTAGCAGCAGTGCAGCATGTTAGCTTAGCTAGCTATCTGGCCTGTCAGAGAAATCGACACACGCAGCGGAAAAGTCGACTCAAGAAATGACTCGAATGATGAATATGATACACAAAACATCCAATTGTGAAAGCAATCAACGACTGCATTAGCTACAATGTTTTGTTTACCTTCCCAGCCTACATCGTACATTTCTGATACCGACGCCATGTTTCTTTGACAGCAGCCGTTCTACGTCATCGAGTTGGTAGTGCTATGGGTGTGGCTTGTTTAACTCTGGTACCCAACCTGAAGCACCCTGCTTACTTGACAGCAGTGTGAGTGAGCTAGCCTACATAAATACACAAATACACATAAATACATACATTGAATATTTTCAGTACTATTTCAGTTTCATATTTTGGCTGAAATATCTCTCCTTGTGTCGTTGATATTACTGAAAAGGGGTGATGTGATGATCCGTTTGAGGGAAAGATGATGAAAAATGATTTTAGGAAACATTTTCCTCGAGGCTACCATGAAAGCCCTCTTGTCAGACATTATTCTCTGAGATACAGTGATTATCAGATTCATAGAAGCCAGCTAGCTGACAGCTGACCCGTGCGGGAAGGTCTCCCTTCCTTGGCTGTTTTTTGATTATTGAGAGAGTGTCTTCCATAACCTATGGTTGGTAGACAGCAAATAATGGAAATCAGGTTTATTATTAACAACAACAATGTATTCATCCTACGCCTGGCAGGGAGGGCTGAAAGGGGCAAAGATGTTGTCTCTAGTCATACGCTTCATTCAAAAATAATTTTCCTCTGAGGTATAGACGAAGCAGCGTGTTTTAAAGCATGCTTTGAAAGCACATCTATGGGCTTTGTCCTCCTCTCTTTCTCCCTTTCTGATTTCCCTCTGAAGGGCCCCTGTGGATTCCACTGCTGCTCTGTGTATGTTATGCGCCCCCCTACGCTTCCCACATTACGCACTTGTTGAGGTGGACTCAAACTCGCTTACAGAGACATTTCAGAGACTTGATGTCATCCCCAGGACTGCTAACTGCACTGTAGATAGATACTTTGTTAACCTTCTATTGTCTAAGGTCAGCAGGACTATGTTGTTTTTACAGGACACTGCCATTGTAAAATGGCAGAGCATGGTCAATGTTGGGCAAGTACAAGTGCACAAGAGGACTATAAAATGTCATCATCTCTGTCAGGGATACGAAAAATAACATTGTGTGCGGTTTTAACTTCACGTTCAGCTCAAGCCATCCGTGGACTTGTAATTTTCAAGTCTGCACATGGCAGGCAGTTGATATGTGGTCGGGTTTTTGCTGGAAACCAAAATACTGAGACGACCACATTAAAACAAGCAAACACTGTCCTTCGGGGTAAAGGGCTTTCCCATTTCTGCCAGGGTGCCTGTTAAAGGCCAGAGCTTTGCTCTGCTCTGCTCGGGTCTGCTCTGCTCTGCTCTGCTTCTGACCTGCACACCAGACCAGACGGTGGGGCCTGGTTGACTGACTCAGAGGATGACAGGGCATCATGATGGTAATGCAAAGGGCCTCTGTGCTGTGCTGGTTTAACAAGCTGTCTGTAACTAATGTCAGCATGAGAGGCAGCTGGATCCGGAGGTAGTGAGTGAGAGAATTGGAATAAAAAAGCCCTCCACACCATTCGTTTACCTTGGAGCTTGCACTCTCAGCCAAAAATGTCACGACGACAACCAGAGGATGGAGATCAATAGCAACTGACTGAAAACCCCAATTGTGCTCCTTGACTGCTGCTTGCGTAGGTTTCCATGTGCCGGGAACACAACATATGGCCCAGGCCAGGGGATCGCCAGGCATATACAGATTTTTTTCCCCTTCATTTCAGTCTCCCTCTTGTCTAAAAAAAGAACGCTAGGTTTCTGTAAGAAACACTGCACAGGCATTATATTTTGATTTCTGACAGAAGCAATCAGAGCTGGCGATCCCTAAAACGAACAGACAGGGCCTGCAGATTGAGGTGGGTGGGAGTTTGGTTTAGGTGCTCTGTGTGGTTTTGAAACAGTTCCTGTTCCTTCCTTCCAAGCGTTTCTTTTTCATTGGTGTCATACGGTTGCGGAAAATGAAGACAGATGCAATTAGCAGCAATGTTTGGGCTCAACCCTCTGGAGCCAGCGGCTCTGTGTTTGCTTTGAAACCTGATTAGGACCCCTGTCTGACCAAGTTGCTTTCACCTCACCACGAATCGCTCCTTACAGATGACTTCAGCGCGCGTTGCCTCTGATGATCTCCCTCTGTCGCACCTTTGACCTCGCCCATATCCTGACTGAGAGGCCCCTGAGCGGGAAATCGCCGTGGCACACATCACAATTTAGCTTCATCACTCTCTTTTATTCCCTGACTACCTCTCCATTGATTTCAATGCCAAGCACAATATTTAGATCAGTGTCAGTCATCGTCGTCGTCCCCCACACACACACCCACTCCCATCCACACACACACACACACACACACACACACACACACACACACATGCACACACACACACACACACACACACACACTGGTACATTATGTTACTCACACAGTTAGAAGCCTTGGGATGTATGGCTCCCCTGACACCTCATGTAGTGGTGTGATTGCTCATAGTGGAGGAGTCCATTGCCACATGCAGTACATTATGTTTAGCTGGATTAGGTTTAATGGCCGTCGTTCTTTCTCATTAAATTCAATTCAAACAAGGGTTTACAATCACCCTGCACGAGATGACTTTTAAAAGACTCTCTGGCCCATGCCCTAGTTTAGTGTGTGTGTTCAGATGTGTTCATTTACATGTGATGTATTGCAATTAAGCACAAAGGAAATGTTCCATCAAAAGCAATTATGTCCCGGCTTGAAGCTTTTCTCAGATTTCATTGACTTCATCCCAGTGCTTGACTGTCAAGTCCAACAAAGTCACTTGTCTAATTCAACTCAATAGCGTGAAAGACATTTTGATTTTCTTTCAATGTCATTTTGTCAAGGAAAGCGCTTTCACATGAAAAGGTGCTTGATATAATGCTGAAATATCCCTACTCTCGATATCATTTACTGTAGTCTTAAATGAAGAACACGGATACACGCTTTGAAATTCGGACTTCTCACGCATATACAATGGACATTCTGTCAACAAGTCCAAAGACCCCCTCTTTCTTGTTGTAATTTAGATTTCCTCATAGAACTTTATACTGGCACTGATTGAGCGAGGGAGTAAACTTACTCTGAGTAGACCTTGTATTTGAGTCTCCCATAAGAACTATTCTCACACATGGCCCTTCTCAGTAACAGTACTCCAGCAGTAGTGGTCTGACCCGTAGACCTACGCTATTGTTACAGCTTGAAACGTGGAACACTTCTACATCCTCTCAGGGGGTCTGACTTGAGGTTTACCATTTGGAAAAGTTATGGCCCTAGTTCACTCTCATAATTACTTTCTCGTCCAATTGTTTTGAGAGCGGTTTTCTTCAGAGGCCTCTCCTAAGTTACATAAATATATGCAACGGCAATTATTCTAGAAATGCCCAATCCAGATAAATAAGAAGAAACGGATCCCATCCCTTGTTCTGCGGAAGCCATGGATAAATAGCATGATGTGGACTGATCATATTTCACATTTATTTTCCGGTAAGAATGTCCAATGACCACAAATTTGGAGATAGCACTGCATTCCCTGTAATGTCATGTTTTCAGAGAAAATTGCAGAGGGGAAATCAAGCTATGCATATCATGAGGGGTGAGCATGGGAATGTCTGGGATTTGGTGGGGTAGTGTTCAGGGGGTCAGATAGTCTCCCTCTGTTTGCTTGACTCTTATTCAAGAGTATTATAGGATTAGAACATATACACACACACACACACACACACACACACACTTGCACACAAGCAAACACGCACACACACACACACACACACACACACACACACACGCACACACACACACACACACACACACACACGCACAGACACACGCACACACACACACACACACACACACACGCACATTGTGTAAAGTTTCATAGATATATGACATGTGGCCATGTGAGGATTCACTGGGTTTGGAAAGGACTAACATGTTAGTCTTTGTGTAAAGTTGACATGTGCGCCACAGATGTTTCGCCATGCTTGGTGCAACTGGGTGCTTGCTGAGAGTTTGTATTGTTTTCTGGCCCCCCTGGCTCGGTCGATAACCCTGATCCCACTGCCATCGAATAGGACGCTGCTGATGTCAGCATTGGGCACCGGATCAGGAGTGTGGGCCGCTGATTTATAACCTGACACGGACTAGGAGCGAGGTGATGCATATCTAAAAAGCCCTACAAAAGAATAATTGAAATTCATATTAAATATAAACTAGCATTTGGATTCAGAGAGGAGATGCTTGGCTTTGCAACATCCAACGCAAAGGCATTCGTCTTCAGTTTGTATTGATTTATTTTTTGACATATATTAGAGAGAGAGAGAGAGAGAGAAGACAGAAGAGAGAAGAGGCCGGTGGTGGGTGTCTTTGGCAGTGTCTTCTCCCATCCCTCTCTTTTGGACTCGTTCGTTGACTGAGGAGGCTTTCAGGGAACCGGAGAGCTGAGGTTTTTCATGGAATCTTTTTGGCCTTTCACTGCTGGCCCTTTTCGTTTATCCTATTAGAGCTTAAAAGTATGTATCTTCCGAGGGACACACACACACACAACAAACGTCAACTTCTCGGCATGCTCAAAAGTCTTCATGTTTCTGACAGCATCGTTTCATCGGACTGGAATACACGGACACATGGATCATGTGTGGCCACAAAGCCAGACACAGTCTGCACAAGCCTACGTTTATAGTACAGTACAGCTTTCAGACTGAGTCGTTCACACACGTTCTAATTCAAGGAGACACAAATGTGACGTATGTTTATGCCAGTTTTTCTGGTTAGTGTTTTACAAGCCTCCACTATGGACCATTTCATTCATTACTATGGCTGTGTGATATTTACTTACTCTTTCTTCCTGGAAACCCCTCATTAGTTTAGGTTTCTGCCTTTCCTATATGTTGGTTTGGTTGACCGAGAAGCACCTTGGCAGCGGTGGACAAGAAAGGTGCAGAAACGTTGCCCAGACATTGGTTTTGGAGACCACCCTGTCTCCCCCACTGAGATTGAGTCTGATTGAGTTAAAATTTGCACCTACTTTAACAATAACTCCCCCACAGCTACAGAGGCGCCTGCAGAGCCTTGCAATACACACATGCACACACACACACACACACAGACAAACATACATACACACACACACACACACACACACACACACACACACACTCCCATCCACACACACACACACACACACACACACACACACACACAAATGTGTGCACACACACACAAACAGTGCAGCGTCAGGCCCACAGCTGGAGAGGTCTGCTTTGCTTGACCCCCCATCTCCTGTACAATATGTGCCACGTCTGGCTTCCAGGTTTGAGCACATCGTATTTGAAACCTTTTCTTTATTACATCAATCCAGTTATTTGGACTAATAATCATTTGCATTGGTTTTTGCATCGGAATCAAATTGACTCTCAGAATCTAGCTGGTCATCTTATCAGAACACAAGCTCACTCAGTATACATCAGTCAAGTACAGTACAGAGAATAACATAGTTGGCCTGCTCTGAAGTCTACAAGTCTAAAAAAAAAGGGCTCAGGTTTAGAATACTCAAACTACAGTTCTAAGACAGAAATCTTCTGGGTGTGTGTAAGTGTTTCCCTGTGTGGAACCCTCAGCGTGTTAATCACCTTCAGTCTCACAGTTTCCTAACGCCTCCACCAAGCCACAATTAGGTATGATTCACTATAAAAATTCATCTCCTGCATTTCGGAGAGGATGAATTACCCGTTGCAGTGAATCAGCAAGGGTTCTGGAATCACATTGAGGTTTTGATTGTAGTGAATTTTGAAGTTTGTATGACAGCTGTTACCCAATGACATTTACAGAGAGAATTCAAATACTGCACAGTAGCGCACTTAAGGGAAAATGAAAATAAATACTGAGAGAACACTGTTTCCCTGAATAGAAAACTGTATTCCGAAAAGAGAGAGAGAGTTCCCTTCCTAGAGTTTTTCCAACAATCTGCTCCCCAGGGCACTTTCATTATAAAGATTGACTGGTTGAAACTGGAGAAACCAACATAATTTGGCATTTGAATCGAGTTTCAAATACAAGACTCTTTTTCAATTAGGATTTAGCGTGTGGCGTTTAACCTACGGTCAAAGTAGTTATTGGCTGGAGTTTTGCAAACGCTTCGATTTTCTCCTCTCTGGTATATTCTGCAATACTCTAACGTGATGTGTTTTGTTTTACCTTGTGTATTTTCAGCATAATTGGACCTATATTTAGAGAACAAAACCTGCTATCAATGTTGGAAGAGAAGCACCAGGCATATCAGCACAGTACTTTGGGCTACAATCTCTAGGTTACACCAGAAAATGATGGACCAAAATACAAAATGCACTTTTTTCAGGGAAACCAAACCGCTCAGTAAACCATAAAACCATGAAAAATCGTTTCACCGGCATTTTAATGGACAGACTCCCAAGTAGTGTATGTGCCAAATGGGCCTAAGCGAATATGCCAAATTTGTCAAGGCAGTGAGCACAAGTAATTTGGCCCCATTTTCATGAAATTAATGTTTTACAGTCTGTGGTGATCCAAATACTAAAATGAGATTTTCTTTTAAAACTAAACAGCTACTTTCAGAGCAGAGCAATGGAGATTGTGACTAGACCAACTGAGGCATGGTTACTGGTGTGAAACGGGTCTTTGTCTTAATGAAAGAGGAGGGTATATTGTGGTGACCATCTTATTCACCTGTTAGAGAGTGAGAGTCTCAGTGCAAGATCAAAACTCTGAAAAATGATAATTGTGTCAGTTACATTTTTTTGTCAGTTAAGTTTGTTTATCGAAAACCTAGGGTCAATTTGAAAGCAAACAGATGAGAGAGTGTCTAAATGTACAATAACACAATTATTTTGTCAAATTTGACCAAAAATACCAATTCTTAAACTTTACTCGAAACCCCTGGGCAATGGACAGAGAGGACACAAAGGAGGCTTGAGCAGCGCTGGTGTTTTTCTCTCTCTTATTTTTTTTCTCTCGTTTAAAGAGCACTGACAGAGGGCCAGCGCTGGCTGTCAGAAGCATCCAGAAAAACAGCACCGGCCACGGTGAGTGCTGTCTGTTTATGACTCATTTCTACCTGCAGTTGGGTGGAGGTAGAGAGAGAGAGAGAGAGAGAGAGAGAGAGAGAGAGAGAGAGAAAGAGAGAGAGAGAGAGAGAGAGAGAGAGAGAGAAAGAAAGAGAGATTCACAGTAACAAGGGGGCAATTGTTTGGGGATATAGGACAGTGCCGTGTGGTTGTCAAGCAAACAAGGTACTAGTGGAACCTATTAGGGATGGCCCATTTAGGAGCTGATATTGGCTCTTCACTGCCGGGGATGGCCAACACATGGCCATCTTTATGAGACAGCTGCTAAAGTGAGGAAAAAAAGGTTATGTTTAGTTGAATAGTCAAGACATACAAACTTTCTAGGCAGGCAGAGAACCAGAATTATTGAATAGCCTGCTTGTTATTCCAATAATTAGAGGGACAAAATGCAATCACGTTTCATGTTATGAAAATGTCTGTATTTCCTTGTATGCTTTATTTTGAGTGTATGAAGAAGGGTCGAAGGGTCACACCCCTTGGAAGCGCTGTGAACTCTAGTTGATACTTTTCTGTTGGAGAAATATTGGTGGGTTGGAGGGGGCCCAATGTTTTAAAATTCAACAAGTTCACTTGGCAAAGGAATCCCTCTTCATAAATGAAATGTTTCATTGTATCAACACTAAGGTGAAATTATGGGAGTCTTGAAAGGTTTACTACACACCGTCATGCTTCCTTTTGAGTAGGCCTGTGAAGGAGGAAAGCTGAATACACATTTCCATACAAGAGTGTGGACATCATGCACATGATATAATCTCCTCATGAGACACCCCTAGTTTCACAACAGAAGGGGCTGTGCATTCATTGTTTATTGTATTTAAAGATATAAATATTATATAACGTATTATGTATTATACAGGTATATAAGTATAGTATAGAAGTATAACCCTCCTAACTATTACTGGTTACTATTTGATCTAATATTGTATTTTTCTTGTACAACGAAAACATTATTGAATTCACTTTTTTGTTGATTCATGTTAGAAATATGTTAACTATAGTCAATTATAATTTCTAATAATTTCTAATCTTATTACATAATTGACTGTATGAAATTGTCTGATGGAGGGACATCACATAAAGAACAGTGCAATTAGTTCACTTTATTGAGGTAGGTCAGCAAGGACACGATTTAAAAATAAGCAGCATCGGTATCAAAATGCTGCTTATGGTTATAATAATATAACCAAAGAGGTTTGCATCATCTTTGATATAACCGTGTAATAACTATGCAATTACCCCATGATGGTCTTTGCAACAGGATGCTGACTACAAGTTCATCTTATCTACTTCCTTTCTAGCAGTAAAGATGGCGGAGTACGATCTAACCACCAAAATCGCTCATTTTTTGGACCGACATCTCGTCTTTCCTTTGTTGGAATTCTTGTCGGTCAAAGAGGTATATGTATATGAATTACTAGTTTACCGATGCATTCTATGTTTACGTTGGAAATGTGTAAATCAACCTCGTAATCGCTTGTCAACGCCACGTGTGTGAGGCGAGGGAGTCGTCCATGATTTGGCCTCGCGCTGTTTCAGCTCTTACCAGTCCAGGCTGCTGAGCCTGCTAGCCAGCCCGCTAACATATGCTTGCTGGCTTGGTGGCTACCTATATGCAACACAGTACTGTTGCTACCAAACGCCACTTAAGTATATGTGTTTGATACGTATAAAAGCAATGTATAGTGTTGGCTGATGGTACCCCGGCTTACCATTTTCACGAATCCATTATTTGCTAGCTAGCTCGCTACCTATTCAGCATGGCTAACTACCGGTGTCTATACTGTATTGTTGATCACCACCACTGTCGTAGCTAGCTAACTAAGCTAGGCTAGTGCAGAGCCATGGCCATGCATAAAGCTATAATACAGATCCTGAGTTAGTGTGGTCTGTCATTTACAATGACAGACCATCTAGGTACGTATTGTATATGCACTAGATCGTAACCCGTGCCATGTATGACAAATGTACTGTTTTATCAGCTCGCAGCATTAACTGCTCACTACACTAGCCAAGCTAGCTAATGTCTTTGGCCAGACCCAGGCATCAGCATCATTGATGCCATCATCTATTAGCTTGTGAGCTGTTGTGGCAATATTGTACGTTGGTATGTGTCAGAAATGACTAATTGTGTCGAACACTGACATGAAGACTAGAAGAGATACAAAAGTACATTATCATGTGTAATTATCCATAGAGACTGTTGATGCAGACATGCAGGTCACTAGCCAATATGAATATGCATTTTCCCATGTATTGGTTGAGTTAGCTGATGAATCCCCATTTGGCTGCCCTGTTGATAACTGGATAGTCCAAGCAATACAATGTGAGACACCAGCGCATTATTTAACCTTTTTTAACCTCTACCTGTGTCTTAGATCTACAATGAAAAAGAGCTGCTCCATGGCAAACTGGACCTCCTCAGTGAGACCAACATGGTGGATTTCGCCATGGATGTCTACAAAAACCTCTTTGCTGACAAGGAGATCCCCCACTGTAAGTAGACTGGCTGCACTAGTTTTTCCCTGACAGGCCCATACATCAGCATCTATGATTGCGATTACCAACACTTTATATTCAGAAATGTACAGAAATTAGTAGGTATGCACTTGCTGTAAATGCATTTATTGTAATTACACAGGAATAACATATGAATGGCATTGTTTGTTATTTGGATTCATTATAAGGAGCAACCATAGCAGTACGAGGTACTTGTTACCATAGAACTTACCAGAAAATACTAGATAAATGTCATGGAAACAGTACCGTAAAATGAAATTCTAACACACCATTTTATATACACAGGAGAGTCTTAAATTCACTGTTGCAATACTCATTATGACTGTATTAAACACTAGCACAGACACCTTTCTTGTTCCGATTGTATGTACGGTAACCTCATCTACTGTATGTAACTCTACTTTACTGTGGTGCGTCCTATAATGGCTTCTCCCATGTCTGTCCTGTGTGTCTCTGTGCAGCCCTGAGGGAGAAGAGGACCACTGTGGTGGCTCAGCTGAAGCAGTTGCAGTCGGAGACGGAGCCCATCGTCAAGATCTTTGAGGACCCAGAGACGACCAGACAGATGCAGTCCACCAGGTGAGTTGGACCTCCTAAATCACTACCCAATTTGATTTACATTATAATGTTTAGGAACTGTGCTATTTATGGACAATGACATTTTCTCTCGGAATGGATTTAAGTTAAGAAATGAATAGGCAATTAAAGCAGTTTTTCTAGTTTTTGAGGGAGCTAGGAGAGTCTTGTCTGGTGTAAGATTCTCTAACATTCCTGCTTTAGGCCTGATACTTGGATGGATGAGGTTAAAGTGGTATTTCATTGAGACTACGGTGTGACATTATCACAGGAGGGATTTGTAATCCAATAATTGGTATGCTAACATTTTGGATAGAATGACTTTAGGGCTTTATTTAGCAAATTCAGCGAGCACAGAAGAGCAGAGAGACCGATACAAGATGCTGCAGTGAACATTATTACGGCTGTCTCAGCCATTACGTGCTGACTCGGCCATGATTAAAATAGTTTGGTTAAACTCAGTTTTCATCCTTGGTTTCTTGGCGAGTCAGATCAGTTCATCGAAGGCACATTTCATTCACGACAATCTAAGTCGTTTTTTTCCCCTTAAGGTTTGGCTTCGAGGCACGTTTGTTTACTAAAAAAGCATCTCATACTGCTCGTGATACCACTAATTGAGTTTTGAAGCCTTGTGATTGCAACTCAAAACTCTGGAGTGCAGACTGTTGTGCTCTTGTTCTAGTCAGTTTGCAGTTTACTTTGCGGGCAGGATCCCGTTTCTCTTTCTGTTCCTGTGTCTCGTTATACAGGCAGTGGCGGCTGCACGCTTGGGCCTGCCAGGCCTAGGCCCACCTACATTGCTCATTGGCCCACCCAAAAATGTTGCATTTTTCGTGGTTGAAAATAAAGTTTTAAATTTACACATGGAATGACACCGTTTTAGTCTGACCAATAGCTCAGTGGTGTTCCAATCCCGAAAACCAGAGATAATAAATGTAGATGTACATTCACTCCCCTCGATAAAATGCGTTCTACCAAAGGGTGAGAGCCGTGCACACACGGGGGACGTTTGAAAATAGGAAAGGAGCACGGTATATGCCTTCCTAATATACAGTGCATTCGGAAAGTATTCAGACCCCTTAACTTTTTCCACATTTTGTTATGTTACAGCCTTATTCTAAAATGGATTCAATTCATCAATCCACACACAATACCCCATAATGACAAAGCGAAAACAGGTTTTTAGTAAAGGTTTGCTCATTTATTAAAAATAAAAAAACTGGTATCACATTTACATAAGTATTTAGACCCTTTGCTATGACACTCGAAATTGAGTTCAGGTGCATCCTGTTTCCATTGATCATCCTTGAGATGTTTCTATGACTTGATTGGAGTCCACCTGTGGTAAATTCAATTTATTGGACATGATTTGGAACGGCACACACCTGTCTATATAAGGTCCCACAGTTGACAGTGCATGTCAGAGTAAAAAGCAAACCATGAGGTTGAAGGAATTGTCTGTAGACCTCCGAGACAGGATTGTGTCGAGGCACAGATCTGGGGAAGGGTACAAAAAAATGTCTGCAGTATTGAAGGTCCCCAAGAACACAGTAGCCTCCATCATTCTTAAATGGAAGAAGTTTGGAACCACCAAGACTCTACCTAGAGCTGGCCGCCCGGCCAAACTGAGCAATAGGGGAAGAAGAGCCATCATCAGGGAGTTGACCAAGAACCCAATGGTCACTCTGACAGAGCTCCAGAGTTCCTCTGTGGAGATGAGAGAACCTTCCAGAAGGACAACCATCTCTGCAGCACTCCACCAATCAGGCCTTTATGGTAGAGTGGCCAGACGGAAGCCACTCCTCAGTAAAAAGCACGACAGCCCGCTTGCAGTTTGCCAAAAGGCACCTAAAGGACTCTCAGACCATGAGAAACAAGATTCTGATGAAACCAAAATGTAACTCTTTGGCCTGAATGCCAAGCGTCATGTCTGGAGGAAACCAGGCACCGCTCATCACCTGGTCAATACCATCCCTATGGTGAAGCATGGTGGTGGCGGCATCATGCTGCGTGGATGTTTTTCAGTGGCAGGGACTGGGAGACGAGTCAGGATCGAGGGAAAGATGAACGGAGCAAAGTACAGAGATCCTTGATGAAGTCCTGAGCGCTCTGGAGCAGGTTCTTAGACTGGGGCGAAGGTTCACCTTCCAACAGGACAACGACCCTACGCACACTGCCAATGTGTACGTAGAAGTGGTTTCGGGACAAGTCTCTGAATGTCCTTGAGTGGCCCAGCCAGAGCCCGGACTTGAACCTGATTGAACATCTCTGGAGAGACCTGAAAATAGCTGTGCACTGAAGCTCCCCATCCAACCTGACAGAGCTTGAGAGGACCTGCAGAGAAGAATGGGAGAAACTCCCCAAATACAGGTGTGCCAAGCTTGTAGCGTCATACCCAAGAAGTACTGAGTAAAGAGTCTGAATACTTATGTAAATGTGATATTTCAGTTTTTGATTTGTAATAAATTGGCAAACATTTCTAAAAACCTGTTTTGGCTTTGTCATTATGGGGTATTGTGTGTAGATTGATTAGGGGAAAAAAGTAATTTAATCCAAGGCTGTAACATAACAAAATGTGGAAAAAGTGAAGGGGTCTGAATACTTTCCAAATGCACTGTATAGCCTTATTATTCCTAGATGTGAGTTTGCCAGCAAACCTCAACAAGCCTTATTCTTTCTAACTCAAGGAAACCAACCAGACCAGGGGCAGATGCAGGTGTATGGGGGTTACTGATGTCTTATAAAGGGATAGTTAGGCTAGAATTTCTATATATATGCCATTTAGCTGATGCTTTTATCCAAAGTGACTTACATTGCAGTGAGTGCGTACATTTTTCAGTATATATGGTCTCAGTGGGAATTGAACCCCCAACCTAAGCGCTGTTATCGCCATGCTCTACCCACTGAGCCACAGAGGACCATTTCTGATGAGTCATTAGGAACCAGAGGCCTGTGTGATCCCATGGTCCACTGCAGGGGCACATTCCCTTCCACAGGGAGGCTTGTCACCCAGGAGCCACTGCAGACAGGCCTTCATTAGTCTCCACACAGGAGGTGGTGAGGGTTGACAGCACTGAAGATATAGGGCTAATCCAGTAGTGCGCACACATACACAAGTGCAGACGCGTGCACGCGCCCACACACACACACACACACACACACACACCTCCCTTTTGAAGCATAGGGGAGCAGTGTTGTACTGCTCCGACTGGTCTAATAGTGACATGCCCTTTATTTGCCCACAGCTCTTGATTTAGACTAGAAATGGAAATAATTACACCTGAATAAACCTCAACATAACCTTCTTCAACGAGCATCAGCCAACTGGCGACACCTATAAAGTGAGACGCCCACTAACTGCAAAATTGTTCTTGCTGTTTTTCAGGGATGGACGAATGCTCTTTGACTGGCTGGCGGAGAAACACGGCGTAAGTTGGCCTGCTTTGCTGACGTCTCACTTCTCCTCCAGTGTTTCCCATGACTTGTGTGTGAACCCACTGTTGTTGAGGGGGTTAGCGGGAGGGGCGGCCAGCGCACGGAGACGTGAAATGACTTCCCAAAAACCTTAACTCATTTTCGGGGTTTTTATGGCTTGCAAAAAAAAAAAATCCTGTGGACATTTACATTCTGTGGTGAATTGTTAAGAATAAACGGAACAGCTCGAGACCCGTGGGTCTGGCCGCAAGAATGCCGGGGATTCTATATATGGCGTGACGCTGGTCGTCTCCTCACCCCGGTCCCCTCCCACCCCGGCATCCCGCTGACCTGCACACCCTGTCCTCAGTGCACCTCCACAGGCATCCCAACCAGGCCCTGGGCCCCTTGACTGGGCTGGCTGGCTGGCTGTGGGAAAGGCTAGGGCGGCCTGGCAGCATCCTCCGCACCCACGGCCTGTCAAAGCCACAGTGCAATTGTGAGAATCGCCTCAGTTCACAAACTGACGTCAGTCAACCTGCTCTGAGACATGGGAGTATTCATCCATGGCTAATTGGCTATTATACCTCTTTTAACATTGGTATTACACCACTGTTGGTCACTTGTTGTGGGACCTATGACACCACAGATGGCAACCCATTTAATGTAACAAAGTCAATATGGCGTCAAGTTAACCGTATATGGTAGTGGCGACATTGATCTTTCTCTAACTCACAATCTTACCCCCACACACGTCCCTAGCCAATCAAACGGTTACAGAGCGGTTTCGGTCAGGTGGTTCTCAGGAGCGTTCTCCAGGACCGTGGCGTTGATGATCCTTTGTTTCTCTTCCAGTTCCGTCAGGAGTACCTGGACACTCTGTACAGATACGCCAAGTTCCAGTACGAGTGTGGTAACTACTCCGGAGCCGCAGAGTACCTCTACTTCTTCCGTGTCTTGGTAAGTCCCCCCTCAATTTGTTCAGTTTATTTCCTTCAAATAGCAGATTTCAGTTGACCCCAAAGTTGTGTGATGAATACATTTTCACTCAATCTATATATATATATATATTTTTTAAGATAATAAGATAATTTGAATAAGATAATATTTGCCATGTTTTATTTTTTTCCCCCCTTTTTGTACACCAATCACTGCCTTCGTTAGATGTTTGTCCTTTCAGCACTGGACAATGCCAAACCCCATCAATTATAACCAGTTCACATCCACTTAACATTGCATGTTTGGAATTACACTGTTCTCTTTGAGAGATATATATTCTGTATTTGGCTCGGGCCAGTTTCCATCGCGAATAATGAAATTGCGTCATGCGCATCCGAGTTTGATTGTTTGGCCAGGTTACTTCAACGTCTCAGAGGCTGTAGAGTCCACTTGAGGGGAAAAAGAGGAGAGAGGGGAAAAAAAACCCACCCAATCAGTAATTGCAACTGAAACGCTGACGTCATTCTCGATTCAATTCCACCTCACGTCTGCAGTCTTCACCGAAGGCTGGCTGTTCAAGGACTTGGGGGGGGGGGGGGTAGGATCTTTTTACTGGGCCAGGCGCTGAGCGTTTAGACTCCATAATCTGTCTTTTAGTCCTCTTGCTGGGCATGCCGCTCTGGGGGAAGGCGTATTGATTTTAATACTGTAGCCAGATAGCTCCTTGTCAGGATCCTTATTGGTGCCTCGGAGTGCTCATGAGTTATGTCACACATCCAAGCGGAACGAGAGAACGAGGGAAAGAGAGAGTGGCAAGCATCGGTTTCAATGAGAGGAGAAGGAAGTGTCATTGAACGGAACATGGAACAGGTTCACCACCGCCGCCAGTATTTTTCCTCCACTTGAAACGATCGATTTCGTACTTGTTGACCCCCCCCCCCCCCCTCTCTCGCTCTCGCTCTCTCTCTCTCTCTCAATCTCTCTTTCTCTTCCGATCTCCTTCCCTCGCCTCCCTAGTTTCTGAACCTGTGTTTCCATGGCCACAGTGTGCCTTTTTGCTGTTTGGCTGACAGATAGAGGTGCATGTAGGGGCTTGGGATTAAATAATTTTCGCCAGTGAAATAGTTTGGAAATCAGATAATACCAAAGTAGGTTTGCGGGGGGAAGATAATTACAGTTCACTGAGAGTACTGGCAGTATCCTCGTTACACATGCGTACTTCTTATTTCCTCCATAAACAAAGGACTCATTGCTGGGGCTCTGGTGTTTGTGGCTTCTCTCCCACTGCCCTCAGAAATGAGTGAAAGATGAACTACACAGAGAAAGGCCGAGGTGCAGGACTCTCTCTCTCTCTCTCTCTCTCTCTGTGTGTGTGTGTGTGTGTGTGTGTGTGTGTGTGTGTGTGTGTGTGTCGCTGTCTGGGGACCGGTGAGGCCTGTTAGTGCTGCCTGCCTGGAGGGGCTGGTCGTTGGTGGCAAACTGAGTGAGGGGAGAGAGAGAGAGAGAGGAGTGTTTTGTGTCACAATAGAGTGGTGGTGTAACACTAGATAAGTCCTGGGACTGGGTGGACAGCCTGTGACCCCTGTGCTTCGCTGGAGGGTGCCACAAACCATAGCTGCAGCGAAGGCTTTTGTTTAGTCAGGCCCCCAGGACAAGTAGGTGTACGGAACCCCGGGACTGAACGCTCGGACGGCATTTTGTTACTACCCTCGGCTCTAGTACGTAGCTATAAGTGAAGTCACCTACCATTGGTCAGAACGTCTTTGTTATTTGGGACTCAAGTATCCAACCGTATTAGAACATTTAACTTGGGAGGAATAAGGCCATCTGTTAGATGAGTAGCTTGACATCCGTTGTGACTTTGGGGTTTCTGGTCCTAGGTGTTTTGTGTTCCCATTTCTCTGGTTTACGCACCACCACTGCTATTGAGGCCTGCTATTAAGTTTTCTTTTCTCCATTTTAGCAGCGGGAGATTTTGGCAAAATGAGTTTCACAAATATGGCTAGCATTAGGGGAGAAATTCACCCCCTAATGTTTCTAAAGCCAGTGTTAAGCCTACACGTTGAAGCCTACGACCAGTAACTCCCATCCCTAACCAGCAGCATACAGTGTTTCACAAGCCTTCCTGAGTTGCTATTTTATTTTATTTTTTTGTCTGCTTTCTGCTGTATATCCCAGATTTGTGCCAAAGCTAGTCTTGGAACCATGAAACAGAAAGAAAAAGACATTAAGACCAACTGTTTTTCTTTTTCTAATTGACATTTGATACCCTCCCATCTCCATGGCGGGCATGGCAGTGACTCTAGTAATGCACATTGATGATGCTCGAGTGAGTGTGTCTTCCTCTCCTCTCCTCTTCTCTCTCTCTCTCTCTCCTCGTCTGAAAGGCTTGGCAGAGGCTCAGAGAGATGAGTCCTGCTACTCACTCTGAACAAGTCTCTTGACCCAAAGCAGGTTCTTCGTTAGATTGATCCTCTTAGCGATGCCCCCACTCACATCAATGCAAACTAGACGTTCCAGACCAGTTGATGGTGGCGACTGTTAACCTCACATGAGTAGAGTAACCCCCCACTCCAACCACCCCCACCCCCAAAAACAAAAATACTTAAAAAGCATGCGACGGATGTGCTCCCCCCCACTTCGTGGAGTTGTTTATGGCTTTGCAGCTCAGCCTAAACAAACCAAAATTGCTCAGAGTTATGTTGATTTTTATTCCAATGTTGATTTTACTCCTCAAATATTTTTTTTTTTTTTTTCTTTTCTTTTTTTTTTTTTTACTCCTCATTTATAGATTCCAAGAAGCTCAGGCATTGTAACTAGATATCTGTTGCTTTCTCTGACAATGCAAAGGCCTTCTGACAAGAAAAAACAAAGAGAAAGAAATGTAGAAATGGGCTTCATCCGTGGGAGTCTTTATAGCCTACCTCTTGTTGTTTTTTCTTCCCTCCCTCTCTCTCTCTCTCTCTCTCTCTCCCCCTCTCTTTCGGTGTGTGTTGTGAATGTGGAGTTCCCATCCCCACAGACCGCCCCCGTATGGGAGAGGTGAGGCTCCATAAGTCATTTAAACGTGGGAAACCCAGTCAATTAAACGGAGGAAGCCAGCCTTGCAAAATCCAGGGCCTCAGGTCCTGTTACAGTGTGGCCTAGCGCGAAAAGAGCAACTTATTCATATCATCAGTTAATGCAGGGATTGGATGTTGAGAATAAAGATTGAGTGTCCCGGCGGATCCCTCCCCAGCACAGTAAATTTATTGTTGCTGGTCAGTCAGCGAAAATGTGCCCCATTTCGGGAACCCAATGGAAACTTAAGGTAACTGCTGGAAAAACCCAGGTATTGAAACTATTCTTGCGTGGCCACCAGTGAAAGCCAGGCAGTGTTGTAGAAAGCTGCCATAATGACATGGAGGTCGGCCAAACGTAGCAGGCTAAGGCCAGGGACTTCCATGACTGAGGGGGAAAAAAACATAACAAACAAAACACTTTTGGAGATGAAACACTGACCTTTATATTGGCTGGCAGTGTGGCTGGCTGGCTTTTCCCCCCGCTGCCATAATGCTGATCTGAGTTTCTTATGAGTTCTGTACTTTAAAAGTCATTTAGTGCCCTCCAAGTTGTGGGCTATGATCAAAGAGTTCCACTGTTGTAAGAGGATGGATGGATGGATGGATGGATGGATGGATGGATGGATGGGTGAGTGCCTCTCCAATGGGAGTACTGTGTCTCCTGCTACCTTGCAGTGATTTCCCCCACTGTTAAACCCCACTGGTAAACAAGAAACACATTATTTTTTTCTTTTCAATATAGGGTAGCAGATAATTTTAATGTGACTTTAAAGGTGCAATATGTAACATTCTAAAAAGCTTCCTTATGGTTATAACAACTATATTTAATCAGTAGCGATCAGGGAGTGAGATCCCTTGAAATAAATATTTCATTTACGAAAGCTGTTTTTGGTTTCTAAAATGGAGTGTCCTCTTTGAATCGTGCGCACATACTACATGTCCGACACTGCAAGTCCATTTCGGGGGGTTATAATAATATTATTATTATTATTATTATTATTATTATTATTATATTATTATTATGTTGTTGTTGTTTGGACATTCAAACTGAATGTTGGCGCAGTGGCCAGAGGTGGCAGACTTCCAACAGACTTGCCTTAATAAAGTGTCATTCCCGGTCTGAGGGGAAAAAGCACTTTATACCCCAATAATCAGCTTTTTTCCCCAATTACCAAAAGCTGAAACTGGATATTTTTGAGGGGTGTTTCCTTTCCTCTTCTCCACCAGTGGAACTGCCATGTCTCATTGTCCACTCCAGTGGCTGTCCCTCTCCGCCTCGGAGGAAAGGGAAAGGGGGTGTGTGGTCAGCCTCGAGGTTTCTGTGGCTTTGCTGCAGACACCCGCCCTGACTTCCTGGTTGACTCATGTCACTGGGTCTGGAGTTTGAATGTTTGGTGTCATCATCATGGGCTACTCTGGCCCAGAGTTTCCCCTTGAGCCCCAGGGTGTAGCCCTAGCCCCAGAGTTTCCTCTCAAGTCCCAGGATGTAGCCCAGCTCTAGACCCAGCGAGGTAGCCCTAGCCCCAGCGGGGTAGCCCTAGCCCCAGCGAGGTAGCCCTAGCCCCAGCGGGGTAGCCCTAGTGGGGTAGCCCTAGCCCAACATCTACTTTAGAATGATTACCATACAGAGGAGGACGAGGTTCATGAGCCGTTCAAACCTGCATTTGATTACCTGCTTATTTCTTGTTTATTTTCAGCTTTTTTGCCATGATTAAAAATAGCAGCTAGTGACCTTTTGACTACGCTTGTTCCCCCTGCAAAGAAAGATGTCTGTGGTTAGGAACCAGTTCATATTTTAATACAATTAGCTTATGACAACTGCAGAGAGACTTTATAGTATAATTCTACAGGACGTTTTCCTTTTTGAGTTAATGGTAGGGGATTATCACAATTATCCTTTAGAGTGTGTATGTGTTTGAATTGGTCTAGAAGTTATTTAAACATCCCTCTCAAAGACCTGGTATTGGTTTGAAAGCAAACTCAGATGATGTGTTCTACTGGCAATGAACCAGGCTCACACAGACACTGGAATAAGCCTGTCACCAGGTTAGGAAGACTTAGTTTGAAACGGCTTGACGACCAATCAAGGGCGTTTCCTACGGGTTATTTACAGATTCTTGATGAATTCTTCGATCCAATCAAGCATCCACACACCCCACAACATTGTTTACGCAGAGCGGGATTACTACGGCTTCGAGTATGAACACCTCCAGATGCTGCTGCCGCTGCTGTAGTGGGAGAAACCCAGACTGCTCGTCTTGTGATTTATCTTCCCACCCTCTGTTCTTGGTGAACTCCTCAACGGACAGACATTTTGATTAGTCTCTGACTCTCTCTCTACTGCTGCAGGCTTGTCCTCGTAGGGCTCGTTGATCAAAGCTCTTAGACATGTGCTCTCCAAACCACCAGTAGCAGCAGTAGCAGCAGAAGCACACTTCATTAAAGTCTCTCCAGGGAGGTCAGAGGACCAGGGAGTTAGCAGGGGGCTTTTCTCCCCCACCCCCGACCGAGGTCAATATAGAGTCAGAGAAACGTGGATGGGCGGGGGTTTCCCCCTCTGAGGTTTGAGATGTGCTCTCCCTCCATCCCCCTCCAATATGCCTGTTATCGTTTACAGTTGGTGGAATCTGAAGGACTTAAGCTAGTATTTGTTTTCAGCTACGTTAAATTAACAATATCAGCAACGGGAAGTGAAGAACAGTGAAGTGTTTGATTCAAAGGAGATATCGTACGGGTGATATCGGCGCCGATCGTTTGAACTCGAGACACCTTTCAACCATAATTTCCGTTGAGATCGAATCTGACCCATGTAATTATGGTATGGCAATGTCACAGACAAGCTCACCTTTGAACTTTTGACCCTATCTGAGAAAAGTCTCAACCCTTGCAGAAAATGTGTTATTGGTGACTGGGATTAATCCCCTAAATTCCCAAAAACTGAAATGACGAAACTGCCTCAGGCCTGGGCTATATTTAGTGACATGTGTCTCTTCTCAAGACAGTGTACCACCCGGCACATTCTTTAAGCGTTGCAGCATTAGATAAACAACGCTAACCAAACGTTGTGGCACCAGCACATTCGTAGAGAAGAACCCCTCATACGCTTCAAATGTGCTTCGAGTCACCATGGTGATCTGAAAGCATGGTCATCTGCAATGCAGCGGTTACCATATCTCAAAGTGCTGCAAATTAGGTTTTATATAAAGCTAAACAGTCTTTCATGATCCATTTCTCTTTTTCTGTCAAGCCCCATTCCCTCAAGATGACATAATTTTAATCTGTTTATCCAGTATAAATAACAAAAGTAACTGCAGCAAAGCAGCAATGCCACTGAAGCCAAGCAAGCCCAGGCAACGGCCCTCTCTCACTGGTCCATGGGTGCGTGGCTGTGTAAGTGCACAGTCACATACTCCGTAGTATGAGAAGGCATTTATCTGAATTAGATCTGGCAGTAACATTTGGAAGGTGTGTGTGTGTGTGTGTGTGTGTGTGTGTGTGTGTATTTGGGAGCACGTGCATATGAGTGTGAGTGAGAGAGCGTTTCAGATCTTAACGAGTGTGTTGTTGTTTTCTTCTCTGTTGCCCAGGTGCCAGCCACAGACAGGAACGCCCTGAGCTCCCTGTGGGGGAAGCTGGCCTCTGAGATCCTGATGCAGAACTGGGAGGCAGCCATGGAGGACCTCACCCGCCTGAGGGAGACTATCGATAACAACGTAAATGCCCCACCTCTCACAATTTGATACTGCGCTTGGGTTCACTTACATAGACTCTCATATTGACCGCTTCGCATTTCAGTAAAGCACTTCTGCGGCCGATGTTTCCACCCCCCCCCAGCCCCCACCCCGCTCTCTCCGACTCCAGAAGAACTTCAAATTGAGCAGTTAGGGCTATGTGGATCTAGTTAGATTTTTTAATTGGACGGACGTTTGGGAAAGGAGTATGGGGTGATGGTTTTGGCTTGGAAGAGAAGGGGAATTTTATTTAGTAGATTACGTTCCTACCCCGAACTTTTCAATTGTGTTAAACATATGTTCGTCACACTCCAAACTAGTGAGTAATTATAATTCTCTCTCTCTCCCTCTTTCGCCCTCCCTCCCTCCCTCCCTCCCTACTCCTCTCTTTCCCCCGTTGTCCAGTCTGTGAGCTCCCCCCTCCAGTCTCTTCAGCAGAGGACATGGCTGATCCACTGGTCTCTCTTCGTCTTCTTCAACCACCCCAAAGGCAGAGACAACATCATCGAGCTCTTCCTCTATCAGCCTCAGTAAGTACCGGCTCCTCCAACACCCCCCCCCCCCCCCCCCGACTTCAGTTTGATTTCTAAACCATAGAAACCGGTGCCACGGATCGTTTGACGGATCAGTAACGCTCTTGGAGATCGTCCGTTGGCCTGTTTGAAAGGTCTATACTCGGAGAGGTTGCAGATCCTCCACTGATCCAAACTCCTCAATGGCCTGAGAGGTTGATAAAATGATCCCTGAGAGATGAAAAGATGGAGATGGAAGGCCAAAAGGAGAGATCTGCACCTCAGTTGAACCTTGGGCCTCAGGGCTTTCTGGCCCAGGAGGAGTAGTACCAGAGACCTAAAATGGGCTCTTGGTGCTCCAGTTCTACAGCTTCTCCCAGCCTCTCCCAGTGGTTCAGCTTGGCAGCCTTTGTCGGGTCCTGCGAGGAGAAAAGTTAGATGCGTTTTATAAGGCTCAACTTGATTTTTTTTTAAAAGAACCCCATTTACTCTTAATAACTTGAAGGGGGCCCTGTTTCAAAAAAGTTCAAAACCTCTTCTGGTATTTTTTGTTTTAAGTGGTTTCAGTCTGTGTGTGTTTTTGTGTGGTCTGTTTACTCCCGGAGTTGATAGTGAGGCCATATGTATCGCAGATCGGAAACTTGATATACTCTGTTAAAACTACACACCACCTATTTTAACATTCCCCCCACCCCCCCAGTTCTGATTGTAGGTTTGTGTAGTCGAATAGATGATTGTACCCAACAGAGACTATGACAGACCACCACAACACAGCAGAGATAATGGGATATCTGGTTCTCTGAGTTTGACTTAGTTTTTAATTTTTATTACAGATGATTAAGGGAAAAAGCGGCCCAATAATTAGTCATGAAAAGCCCCCCCCCCCCCCCCCCCCCGACATCTGTGTGCTGTGGACAGACTGAGGTAGTTTTGTGTGCCTTGCAGTTTTCACAGTCTAGAAACCACAGTACTTCCACAATGAGGCTTGGCCCTTCTCCTCCATCCCTCCATCACTTGACCATGACTTCCTTTGGCCCCCCCCAGCCCCCCCCCCTCAGCAACCAGAGGTCTAGGCCTTAGTTTGACCTCCGTTACCTCGACAGTCAGCAGAAGTCTGCCCGAGGCAGTTTGTGTACTGTAGTGAAAACCTTCATTTGAGTTTCAAGGGCATTCGCAGAGAGAGTATTGTCACGTAATGACCTATACTGTAGGTGCAAACAGGGAAAATAATACCGTAGAAATGCAATCCACCACCAAGCACTCGCTGTGGAATCGGAGTGTCACTTGTTTTACATCATTTTCCTCCACAGATGGGGCTTGAAATTGGAACTTGGATCTCTCTCTCTCTCTCTCTCTCTCTCTCTCTCTAGTTCTCTCATCCTTCTGTTTCACCCCCCCCCCTCCCTCTCTCTCTCTCTCCTGGTTGGTCTGTCCCTTATTAGGTTTTCATTGTTTTGAATGCGGGGGGGGGGGGGGGGGGGGGAATTTTAACTCGGCTTGATTCTTTGGCCGTATGCCTCCAAAGCGTCTTCAGCAACCCAGTACAGCGATGTTGTTGCCCCAAACTCTGGAATGATTAGGTCCCCTAAGTGGGGTCAGATGAATGTCAGCCCCAACCCCACCCCCCCACCCCCCCCCTCACACACACACTCTGTGAATCCCAGATATGGTACCCAATGACTCATGCTGGATTGCCTTGCTATCAGAGCCCCCCCTGGAGAGAGAGTAGGTGTAAGTTAATCAGGAACACAGCATGGAGTGTTGTGGTCTGCCACCGAGTCAGACAACTACAAAGAAGAGAGGGGGGGGTACTGGGGGGGGGGGGGGGGGGGTGGCTTCTCTAACCAGAGCTGCCGATCGCTCACCGCGTAGCCTGGCACGGCCGCTTCTGTTTTTAGACTTCGACATCACAAGTGCCACAGGCCCCCTTGTCCCTTTAATTGTTTCAGCTAATTAAACCATTGTCGGTCGGTGCTCTGCTCTCTCTCCCTCCCTCTCTCTCTCTCTCTCTCTCTCTCTCTCCTTTACTCTACTCTACTCTCTCTCTCTCTCTCTCTCTTTCTCTCTGAACAACATGTGTTTCCCTGTCCTGATCTATAAGAGAGCTGAAGGGGAAACTCCACTTCCTCTTTTGAAATTGAATTTGGTCGACGATGTAGGCGGATGATGGATAGGGGGGGGGGGGGGGGGGTCAAAGATAGAAGTTCAGATAAGGATGAAGAGCATAGTCATGCAATGAACTTGCGGCGAAGAACATTTATTTTGACTGTGTATGTGTGCGCGCGTGTGCGTGCGCGCGTGGTATACACAACGATATCAACCGACGATTTCGAAGCATGCTCTGTGAGGTTAGCCTCGGCTCTGAAACAGTCTGCCGAGTGTAGGATGTTGTCTGGGGTTCTAATCGGCAGGTAACAAGGCCCTCTCCTGCGCACAGCCCTTAGCCAGTTGACCTGTGGCTGAACAACAAGGCCCTGATGGATAGGGTTTCAGCTACTGGCCTGGTCTCTGCTCACTGATCTGTATCTGCTGCCCAGGGTTTCCTTTCCTCCCTCCCTCCCTCCCCCATGTAGGAGGCTAATGAAAGGGAGTGTTTAAAACCCAGGGCCCTGTGTCATGCACAGAGTGCCCTGTTGGGAACGGGGACCAATTTGGTTGGAAAGGTTATCGTGACCTGAATGCCATGGGCTCCATTCCGAAAATGTTGCCTACGCACAAGATATACTTTAAATGGTGTTTTTTTTATTATTTTTTTTTCACGCAATGGTTTGGATTGGACACTGTAAACATTAATATTGTTGAAAAGAAGCTCGGTAATAGCCTACAAACTCCACTCATATCAGCTGACCTGCCATTGGGTTGTATTCAATCGTGACAGTGTTTTGACCCTTGACCGTGTCATTCCAGGTATCTCAACGCCATCCAGACCATGTGCCCCCACATCCTGCGTTACCTGACCACCGCCGTCATCACCAACAAGGACGTCCGTAAGCGCAGGCAGGTCCTCAAGGATCTGGTCAAGGTCATCCAGCAGGTACAACCACTCCTTTTTCCATCCACTCGCCGTGTCATCATTGCACATGACACAGACACCTCAGGTTCTATAAACGCCCTATTAGATATGATAATATGAAATATTGTTTCTATTATTAGTGAATACGAATTTGTCCTTAACCGTCTTACCTGTAGGAAAGCGGGTTGAATCGATTCAGATGAAATCACATCGCTATTTTCCTTCCCACTCTGGTCGGGGCAGTAGCCTACTTTCTCCAGTTATGTTCTAAGCCAGAGGGGAATCTACATATGAATCTATGAGGAACCAGCCATACAATCCCCATTGTGGCTAATAATAGTGCCTTCTGTCCCCCTCTCTATAAGAGCTGAGCCGGAGGGGTTTATCAGGGCCCTGGTCCCCCCGGCTGGAGAAGTCTTGAACCCATTAGGGGTTTTGATGAATGACAGTGGACGGTCTGATTGTAGTGTTACAGATGTCTTCCCAAACCAACGACAGTAGCTTCTTTCGAGATCAATGGTCGTTAGAAATCTAAATAAGCGCCGACTCGGTGGGATCGGCCGTAATCACTAAAACATGTGCTCCGCTGCTCCCGCCGTGCTCTCTCTCTGGCCCGGGGTCTGCTTGGGTCTCCACCCCCCCCCCCCCCCACACACACACACCCACACACACACACACTCCTAGCGAGCATGGTTTGGAACTATTTGGGGGAGTTTTTGAGTTTGTGCTTTTATTTCAGGCCTTGTAAATTCCGTTTCTGTAACTATGGTCCTCCGCACTTGGCATTTTGATTTGTTTTTGAAACGTGTAGTTTATCACAGTGTGTTATGTCCGTCTCAGTGTGAAACGAACATGCTACTAGTGAACCTCACGCAATTGTCATTACACACACACACACACACTTGGTTTCCAGTATTACAATTTTTTTCCTTTTCTTTTTCTAGGAGTCCTACACCTACAAAGATCCCATCACAGAGTTTGTGGAGTGCCTGTATGTGAACTTTGACTTTGACAGCGCTCAGAAGAAACTGAGGGAGTGCGAGTCGGTAAGTCCCAGCTGTCTCTGCTTCTCTCAGCTTATATTTGGCGAGGCGTTCTCATTTCCAAGATAAGCAACGACCTCCTAACCCTAAGTTCCCCTCAGCAGAAACCCCCCCCCCACCCCCCCACCCCCCCTTGTTTTGTCCAGTTCAGGGTGTTTTTCTCTTAATTCAGGAACAGTCGTTCATTGTGTCCCCTCTGTGAAGATGTCTTGATCTCCCAGAGGGCCTCCGATTGGCTTGCAAGCCTTTCGAAAACGTCCCCATGCAGCACAATAGTAGTAAACACCATCAGCGATCATGTGACATTGCCTTGACCTATTGACCTTTCACACAGCCTTGGTTGTTTTCTACTCTGTTTAGTACAGCAGTCATTTCTTATGTCACGTCGGGTGATACAGAAGTCCTCTCGGAAACCTTTGTGACTCAGCGGCGGTTGGTCCGATTTTTATGATAGCCTGTAATTGTCCATCAGGGCCGGTCGTTAACAGTAAAAGCCTTTATAAGCAAAGGTCTACGCAGAGGCGTTGGGTTCAGACACCCGTTTTTTTTTTAAGAGCGATGTCTGTGTCATAGACACCCATCGGGAACATTTGTTTCCATTTTAGGTTTTGTAATGGCTGGATGAGGACTGCCATTAAATGTTAAGTGTAGTGCTGGAGCTAATGTTGGAGGAAGAGCAGCTCTGAAAATAGCATCGGGCGGGGGGGGAAAAAGCCCCACCTGAACGTTCACTGTGCTATTCGGAGACGTCTTTGTTTAGTCTCTCAAGTTTCACCTTTTTTTTTTTTTTTTTTTGAAGGTCGACAGTGTTTTTCGAACGTCGAGGCCCCTGTGAACATATTTACAGCGTATGCACTGTGAGTTAATTGTAAGTCATCGCTCATTTATGCCAGATCGTGTGGCGCGGTCTGATTGGCTATGCCCAGGAGGTGACTCATTTACCAGTGATGAGAGGGCGGACAGGTTCTGGAGAGCCAACCACTGGACAGCAATCATGTTTAGAGACAGAGCAGGTGTGCTAATTGCTGGTGTGTTTCTGTGTATGTTCTCTGTAACGCAATCTCTCGTGCTTACTCTTTGCATACAGAGGCCGTAATTGAGATTTCCCAAATGATTTGATAATTTGGGACCCGCAGTGAAGTAAAAGGCGAAACTCTGGCTATTTGGCCCCCTTTTTCATCTTTTGCTTCTTGACGATAAATGCTCCCAATGAAAAACATCTGGCCCGATCAAATGGCTCCTTCACAGAAGTAAATGTTTATAAATCATGTCAGCGGTTTACTGAAGGTTCCATTTCATCCTAATCTATTTTTAAGCTAATATAAAGAGCCTGCTGCTCCCCTAGTCAGGCTTTCGAACAAATGAGGAACTTACAGTAGATTTATTTTCACTTTGATAGTTTTACTCTTCGACAATCCGTGCTCGGACAAAAAAAAAAAAAAAAGCACTCTTAAGCACAGAGTCAGAAAATAAGACTTTTCCTGCATAAACGCTCGGGGGGCCATCTCCCTAAATGACGACATGCACTACCAACAATATTAGGACTGTATCCCGTTTCAGCTCAAACACGACACACGCCCTCCATCACCAACCTCGTTAAACACTTGCACGCACTTGGACAGAGAGAGAGAGAGAGGCTCTCCAGGTTGGTCTCGACCTCCCTGCTTCGAGGGTCGTGTTTGTAGAGAGAGAACCCCTACGCAGTCAAACAGACGCTCATCTCTGCTGTTCTTTCAGGTTAGACCTCCTGCGTTATTCTAGGTGCTTTTAGCGCTGGCCTTGGGAGGAGAGACCTGCCAGTCTTATCAGAGCAGGCCCCAGCAGTGCACACAAAAGGCCCTAATCAGAGCACGCTCGGTTCACACGCAGCGAGGGCTAGCAAGGTGGGTGGGTGGTTACGCAAAAGGTTTGAACCGGTGCACCTTTACTGCATTATGTGTAATGGTCTGCAAACATTTTTCACAAAACGGTCTTGTTTTTTTTGGGGGGGGGGGGATTTCACAAAGCTATAAAAGTTTCTTTTCCCCCTCAGACGTGGGTAGGGAGATGCGTGCCATGAAAGGGAGCGTCAACTCAAGGATGTTAGAGGATATTTTATAGAATGTGGGGAGTGATGGTTTGGAGGTAAACAGATACTCCGTTTGGAGTCGACCCCGGGTCCTAATGAGCATGTGTAATGCATCAATCTGGAGTCATTGAGGAGAGAACAAAAAGGGCTTGGTCTCTGTGAGTGGCACCCACCTATTTGCTGATTGCTGTAATGGTCAGATATCTGGTATTGTTTTCAGCTTCCCTGTCTTCACCGTAGCCATCACAATGGCGACCGCCAATTGGTTTGAAAGGTGAAGTGGGGGAAGTCCAGCCCTGTTAGAATAGTCCTGTTTTAAGCACTGTTGTTTTGTTATTTTTTCTTCCCAGAGGGTGTTTTTTTTCTTCCCCTTTCTTTCTCTCCACGAATCGCTGTCAGATGTGAGGGAGACATTACACGTTGAAGAAAAGAGAGAAAGCTCTACCTTAAGAGTTCAGCCCCTCAAATTGTGCATCAAAGGCCACTTCAAGCCCTTTCAGAAAGTGTTTGAGCATCTTTGTTCTAAATCCCAGCTGACAGTAATTAGAGCGCTTACTAGCTGTTCAGGGTTCATCAAGGTTGAGATAAGCGTTGTCATAGCTCAAATGTGCGTTGCCTGATAGCGCTGGCCATGTAGTTGGGGTTTGTTCAAGCAGAACCTGTGGGGGGGGGGGGAGATGGCAGATAGCAGCAGCTCTGTAAGCTTTAAGCAAACAAATAGCTGGTAATGTTTGCCGAGACTTTTGAAGATGGAGGACTGTGATGTGAAGGAGCACTCTGAGACAGTAGAACACAGTAAGCACTGTGGAATGTAGGAACAAGCGTTTGACACACACAACGTTTTGTTGGAGTGCACCGCGGGGTCACGATCACGAACACGTACAGCATGTGCAGCAGAACGACCACCTCACTGCTCTGTTGGGGAAATTGTCATTCTCCTCAATTTTATTTTTCTCAATGTAGCTCCCTTTTGCGAGGTGTGGGAAATATGTCAATAACGGAAATATGTATTTACCAGTACAAGGAATCGATTAGATTTCCTGGGAATTGTATAGATTTCCCGGGAATTGTATAGATTTCCCAGGAATTGTATAGATTTTGCAGGAATTGTGTAGATTTCCTGGGGAACTGTATAGATTTGACACATTTACTGTAACATGTAGGCCTCCATTATAAGAGGTGGTCTTGTTCTCTTAACTGACTGAGTAACTGTAGAAACCCCCACTCGAACCCAGTTTGTTGTATATTGGTGGTCCCGTGTGGCCCGGGCGACCCTGCGCCCCTGGCCCAGATGAAGGGTGATAAGTCACAGCCACTGTGGTCAGTTCAGTGGCTGGCTCCCTTCTCCGCCTCTCCGCCTCGCGTTTCATGTGGAGGCGGCAGAATTCACAGATTTGTGGTTGATTTGGAGCACCCAGAATGGCCTGGGATTACTTTTTGTGCAGATGGGGGGTTTCTCCTTTAAGGCCTTTGCCAAAGTAAACCGCTCGGTAACTTAAATGTGGCCAGAGCAGACCCCCCACTCCCCCCCTTCCACTCTGCTCTTAAGTATCACACAAACGATGATTTCTTCTGCTCTGTTTTAATTTGACTTTGGTTTCAGTGAATTGACTTTTCCCACAATTGAATCAGGCCTGAATCACCAAATAAGGAAGGGAGAGAAGAAGGGGGAAACCTGTTACTGCTGGGCTTTTATTACTCTCTAGGGCCTCTCAGTCAGAAAGAGCAATCTTGATTGCGGTAATGAGTTTCCGAAAAACCTCTAAACTCTATCCTTATTTAACTGTTTTTCTACCTTCCCGGTAAGAAAAGTGGCCTTTTATAGAAACTCGTACACTCCCAGACAGAAATAGCCTACTTGGGTATAATGTTTGCGTTACTGTATTATATCTGTGATGTAATATGTGTTTAACACCCGAGTTTTCTCCCCTCTCCAGGTCCTTGTGAATGACTTCTTCCTGGTGGCCTGTCTGGAGGACTTCATCGAGAATGCTCGTCTGTTCATCTTCGAGACGTTCTGCAGGATCCACCAATGCATCAGCATCAGGTGAGAGGAAGTCAAAGGCAGCCCAGGACAAAGCGGCAATGAAAAGGAACGGATGGATGGAAGGAAGGACTGAATAGAGGTCGAAAAGGAGATCGGTCATTTGTCTAGCTTTTCACTCTCGCTATTTAACGCTTTGAGTTGAGCACCCACCCACCCATCCAGACAGTCGAGATCTAGACAGGAAGACAGCCATAGACGGGGACAGGAAGTCCACGATGACCTTGTCTGTCATCAACCAATGGGCTTGCTTCTACACAGACCAGCTGCAGGAAGTAGTGGATAAGTTCAGTCATTGCAACACGAATGCCCCCTGTCTATAAGTGTTTATTGCCTTTTTCCCCCAGACACACACACACACACACACACACACACACACACACACACACACACACACACACACACACACACACACACACACACACACACACACACACCGATTAGGCATTGAGAGCTTTAACTGCTTCCAGGTCTCTGCTGGCTGTTCTGCTCACTAAAGTTTAAGGAGCACCTGAGTGAGCCCAAGCCAGAGAGGGACAGGTCTCTCCCACTGAGGGGTCAGGGTTTAGCTGGGCTTTAGATGGCTTTAGACGTTCCCAGCTGTGGCTGCAGAGAGAGGTTCATCGTTACTCCACGTTCCCGGGTCGCGCTGGCTCAGAGTGGATGGGGGTCAGAGGGTTCTGAAGTTCGCCTCCGCTGGCCTCTTTAACTTTTCTCTTAAAAAAAAAAAAAAAAGAGAGAGAAAAGCTTGTTACATCCATAAGAAATTGACCTTTGGACATTCACCAAAACCAAGAGATTTAGTCAATGCTAATTACAGTGAGCCTTAGGGCAGAAAAAAATTAAGATTATAGTAATTGTCTGCAATTAAGATGGATTATTGGATTTGGCTGCGTCCAGTGCATCAATTCTAGAAAATAACAAATATATGCGGAGACATTAGTCTCTTGAAGACCCAGGGAGCGGTCTGGGCCCTTTCTGACCATCAATCCTCATGAGGACGTTACTTTTACCCCTTTTGTATGTCCCGATAGTATGTCACCTGTTCAATTACTATACAAGGTTTCTTTTTCCATTCCTGACTTCACTGCTTTTAGTGTTCAATAGCCTTGCAATCGGACTTGAAATTAATTTGGATAGACAATCATGTTGATGTATTAGGCTCTTTACCTCTCTGCAGGCAGATTAGGTATGCCGTACATGTATGTACAACGCAAGTGTTTATGACCATAACGTCGAATGCCATTTTTCAAATACGAGCACCGCGGATATATTACATACAGTTATTTGAAAGAGGGAATGAATTAGGCTTTTCGACACACTAAACGGTTGCGTTGACTGTTCTTACGGAGGAGTGGTGGAGGTCTGCAGTCAAGGTTGAACCATGGAACACGATCAGGCTCTGTCGAAATCTCCAGTTGCAGATTGTCTGGAATTGATTAGCCGTCCTGGCCCTTTTTTTGGCAGCCTTGTTGCAATTGGATCCATTTACTTGTTAGAGACCACAAAGGTTAGTGGTAACACTGCGAAGAGGAAGTTGAATTGTGATTTTCTTTTTTTTTTGGACTTTTCACTTTCCCCCCCTGTCCCTTGTTTTCTTGTGTCATGTCTTTGTTTGGCGGAGGGTTTCAGGGAAGAGTGGTGGTGGCGAATCAGTGTCAGGGAATTCCGTGTTTTTATTTCAAGCGTTCGTGACGACGACGGACAGGACTTGCTCGTCTATTTTTGCCAAACGCCCCGAATCCTAGGTCATTAGCCTGTTTTTTTTCTTCTTTCTTAGTTTTTTTTTTTTTAAACCCAGAAGCCCTCTCCGCGCTGCACCCAAGCATGGAGTCAAATGAATCTGATGCCTGTTTTTAATGAGGAGACTTTTACAGCTGTTGGCTATGGAGGTTTCACAGATATTTAGCTGGGTTCTGTAGCCCACGGCATGGGACAGAAGTGGAGCTGAAAGTTTGAGAGTAATTGAGTTATTTTATGCAGAAAGGGCTTACGTAGAATATAGGCAGTGAAAATGTGACCCCATGGTCGTACCAAGCTTGTGCTGCTCAGTAATTGCATCCACATATCATTTTGTCTAGACGTATGAAATCCACAGGGGTTGACTTTGTCTTTTTTTTTTGATGAACAAACTTGATATTACCACAAGTTAAAAAAAATTATTTGAAGTTGCATGGTGCATTCAGTTCAAATGGCACACGACTATCTATGGCTTTTTGAAGTAGGAGGTTTATAGCCATTTAGCCTGATGTTGAAATATGTCAGAGTTGGACATGTCTTTTCCCACCCGCTGCCTCATTGTTCTTCAAACGCTAAGTTCTCTTGATAGTTGGATGCTACACTGTTGGGAAGGTCTTTTTGGATGTAAAACGGACGATCTTTCCACTTCACAATTGAGTCATTAGGGAAGACCACATGGTCATTTGGGTTTTCCCCGAAAAAAATCAATTTTACCCCGAGCCCGAAACAAGCAGGGTCGCTCCAAATGGCTTGGAATCTCTTAATGCTATCATATGGTAGCGTTTAACAATGCATTTGTTTTAGCCCCGGCCGGCCGGCCACATTAAGAAGGGGGCACTTCTAAGAAGGAGCGTTCCCCTTTCTCTAACCCAGTTATCCCCAACACCCCCACCCCTACCCCCCTGGCCTGACCCCTCTCCTTCCTCGAGTGTGAGGTAGGTCGGTGGAGGGGGAGAGACTCACAGGAGTTCCCCCCCCCCCCCCCACCCCCACCCCCAAAGCCTGAAATCGAACTCTCAGGAGCCAGAGTGAGTGAGGGGTCGAAATGAAAGTGATCCCGTCCCTCAAGGAACAGGGCCACGGTTGTGTAAAAGTAAACCAGTCAAGGAGGCTGTCTGCTGCTTGGCTGTAGGGCCAAGACATGTCAATAGTTTAGGTTGTAGCCTAGGTCTGGGTCTGGCCCTTTCTCTTGCTCAACTTGTTCTCTCTTTTTCTCTCTCTCTCTGGTGCCCCCCCCCCCCCCACATCCCCTCCCTCTGCAGCTCTCTCTCTCAACTCTCTCCAAGGTTTTAAGTAGGGATAAAAGTTTAGACCTGGTCACTAAAAGAGAGTAGATAAAGTTAAAGTCCCTCAGTTTAAGTGGATACGCAATTGTTCCTTCTGGAAAAGCATTGCCAGATTTTCCCCTTTTCTGAATTATATTAAACCAGATAATATTACCAGATTAAACCAAAACTGGTCCTTTTCCTACTCGCTCCAGGATGGGGGGGCAGCCCTGGGCCTTTTAGAGGGGCACCGTATGTTCCTGCGGTATCCTGGAGAGAAGCACGTTCAAGAGGGGTCAGGAGTTAGGGTAACTCCTCCGTGAGGAAACAGGATCATGTTTGTTTTGATCTCATATCTGACTCGGGGGGGGGCTTGACTGAGAAGTGCCCCCCCCCCCCCCCCCCCCTGCCTCTTTTAACCAAATTACCAAACATATACACCGCACTGCCCTCTGCGGCAACCCCAATCTCAGGGGCTAGATCTGTTGAACCTGAATGGCGTTTGTTTGCGATTTGCCATCGGTCATTAGATTTGTTTGATAATACGTGTTCCTGTTCACTGAAGTGCGTCAGGATGTTGCGGTGTGGACACTTAACAGCGGGAATTGTTTGTTCACTCGTCCACTATTTTGCGCGGAATCCTTCAACCCCTCCGCCGAGCAAAGGAACAAATATCGGCCCCCACCGCTCCACTTAAACAGAACACATAGATTGTCTGATGTTTTAATGAATTGGCTTTGGCTACGCGCTGTAATTATGTGTCGACGCACCATTTACTTTGCTTGAACCCTCATTTACAGGCCCACACCACAGAGAAGCACTCCCTTACCCCGGCCCGGCCCTCCGCTGGTCTCCCTCTCCACCGTGGTAACGGTGCCACAGACAGCCTCCCTGATGGTAGCCATATGTTAACTATCACGACCTAAACTCGCGTGATCTGACAGCAACTGACACTTTTCGTGCTTGTTAGGTCCTAAATAATGACCCATAAGAGCACATTCTTTTCCATGCATCATTTTCCACAGTTTTTTTTTTTTCTTCTTTTTTTTATTTTTTTTTTATTTGCTAAGTGTAATCGCAGAGGTGTGTGTGTACAGCGCGTGCGTGTGTGTGTGTGCGCGCATGCGTGCGTGTGGGGGGGGTCATTCTCGGCGTGAGTGACAGGTTGATCAGTCCCCCTTGCCCCCTCCAGTCCGTAAGGGTGAATCACGTTAATCACATCCCCCTAACTGTTGTTTTTCTCCCCTCCTATCCACCTCCTCCATCACGTCTGTGGTGGAGGAGAGTGGTGATGGATCGTGCTGTGTTGCTTGGAAGCCCCGAGTCAGTCAGTGTGTCTCTTTATGCTGAGGTAATGCTGTTTGTTATTTGTTGTTGCGGGTTTATTTAATGCCTCTTCCAGACACTGATGTCATCGCAACTCTCCTCCGTACGTGGTTTTGCTACCATTTCTAAAAAAGTCCAGCTAGCTAGTCGGTCAAAGAGAGAGAGGGGCAGAGAGAGAATGTTTATCTGGTGGGGGAGGCCTTGAGGTAAGGCAAACATTATCTCCAATGAGGTTATTTCCAAATGGGGGCATTTACGAGGTAGAAAGTCTTAAAGAAGTCATCGCTTTGGAAGCGACAGTTGAAATGGGCCTGTTGGTGATTGTGGGATGGTGGGGTCTGGAAGCCTAGCGTGAGAGGCGGTTTAGCCTGGCAAGGGTCTTGCTAGCTTACTCATAGGTCGGTCTGTCTCCCCGTCCGTCCGTCCGTCTGTGTCTGAGGGGGACCAGAGACCCGATGAGTGGACCAGGAAGTCATGATTAGTGGGGTGAACTGTTTTCATACAGACCGCTTCATAACCCTTTGGTTTTAGAGGCACACACACACACGCACACACTGGCGCACACACACACACACACACGCTGGCACACACTTACTCAAATGAGTATCTAAATTGGTGTGTGTGTGTGTGTGTGTGTGTGTGTGTGTTAATAAGGTTAGTTCAAAGAGGAGTGTGTGGGTGTGTGTGTTAGGTGACTGGGCTGTGGGATGAGAACGAAGTCGCTGTAGTAGTAGTGGTTGTGGTACGCTAGTGTGTGGCAGAGTAGGTGGGGATATTTATAGGCCCCTTATATGAAATGAGGGACCAGCAGGAAATGTAGGAGGGGAGGGGGGTGTGTAGGGGGTCTCGATGGTGGTATCAGGAGTGGCGGTGGTGGTGGGGGGGGGGCTTTAGTTATGTTGAAAGCCACAAGGGAGGCCAGGCCAGCTGCACTGGGGAAAGGAAAGGCTTTGGATCAAAGAGCACCAGCCGCCCCCCACCTCCTCTCTCTCTCTCTCTCTCTCTCTCTCTCTCTCTCTCTCTCCAGTGACACATCCATGGCTCGCCCTATCAAAGAGCTCCCCAGCAGCCAGCAAACCTGGCTTTCATTCAGGGACAGTAGCAGGTCCCCCCCAGTCCCCCCTCCCTCCCTCCCTCCCTCCATCCGTCTGTTTGTCTGTCTGTCACGGCAAGGCCCTGAGCCCAGGTGGAGAGAGGGGAGCGTGTCCAGAGGAGAGAGAGAGAGGGAGAGAGGGAGAGAGGGAGGACATCAAAGAGGGGGAAACGACTGTGAACAGAGTGAACAGAAGAGGGCAGGGAGTCCCACTTCTAATTGACTTAGCCTCAGGAGTCACTAAATCTTCCTTTCATTTGTCCGAGGCCCATTTGCGTGACTTCGTCTCGCCGTTGCTTTGAACATGTCATTGTATTTCACTTTTTTATCGGCCCCCTCAGCCTTTTTAGAATAACGATGTATATGCGGCCATCTATTAACGTTGTCACGTTATTAGCGTTCGCTCAACGTGACTGATGTGCTCCATTAAGGTGGCAGAGTCGGAGGAAACCGCACCCCCCCCCGGCCCCGTTACGTCGAAAAGGGGGACCGTCATATCTGTAGGCTTGTTCTCTCCGTGTGAATGGGGAAATATTGATCATTCGATAAGTGGATGAGTTTTGTTTGCTTCTAAAGCGCCGGTGACTTGAGACGGTAGGTCGTTGGCGAGACCCGGTTTACTGCTGAGTTTGCTGAGTTTGTTTCCCCCAACCCAGTGTCCCCCTCTATCCCTCTACCCAGTGTCCCATTCCTCCCCCCACCTGACTAACGCTCCTTTCTCTCTCTCTCCCCCCCCCCCCCCCAGCATGCTGGCAGACAAGCTGAACATGACGCCAGAGGAGGCTGAGAGATGGATCGTCAACCTCATCCGCAACGCCAGGCTAGACGCCAAGATAGACTCCAAACTGGTAAGACTGTCTGGCTGCCTCATCCATCCATCCATCCATCCATCCATCAATCAATCAAGTTACTTTCCGACTCAATTGATTAATTGACGAAGCCTAAAACTTTTATTGCTCTATCACTAAGTTTGGATGACAACTTTACTCTGGTGTGTGTACGTCTATGGAGTAACTGTCCTATGAAAGAAAAAAAAAAAACCCTGACAAGACTACAAAAAGGATTTGAACCATGACATTATGTGAGCTGATGTCATAATGGGAGGTTTAGACAAGAGTGGCATAACCACACTACCCCCCCCCCCACAAAGGTCTTTGATCTCTTCCTCTGTACCGCTCCGCATTGGTGTAGCGTGTTTTGGTGTACCCACCGCCCCCCCCCCCTCTCTGTAATCAGCATCAATCACACGCCACCCTACTGTCGGAATGACATAGAATTACCTAAAAATGGCCCTGACATTTACATAAACGCGGTCGAAGCGACCGCCGATTGGCTACGGCGGGGGTGTGTGTCTGCGAGACGCGATACGATTGGCTGTCTCTCCTCTCCGTGTTTTGACTGGGTACTGTTGACGACGGGGAAAAAACGATTTACGTCGTAAAACGAACTCATCCAGACCTGTTGTCTTCTGCTCTTGTTTCTAGGGTCACGTGGTGATGGGCAACAACGCCGTGTCGCCATACCAACAGGTCATTGAGAAGACCAAGAGCTTGTCCTTCCGTAGTCAGATGTTGGCCATGAACATCGAGAAGAAGATGGCCAACAGCACCAGGAACGAGGTGAGTCATTCACACACACACACACACACACACACACACACACACCCTCCTTTGCGTAACAAGACTACCATCCTAAAGTCAGGTGTTTCACCTCAGGGAGTGAAGTTGCTGCCCCTTAGGCACTGAACTAGCCCCCCCCCCCCCCTGTCCCAAATCGTAACCTTGATCATTAGTTTCGGGGGGGGGGGACGACGACCTTAAACTGACCCCCAGGTAACTTCTCCACTTGTTTCATCTCTCACCCCCTCTCCCAAGGCTACCGTCCCACTATCTGATCCCATCTCTACGTGTCTGACGTGAGCCCTCTAGTTCAAAGCCCTCTCTCTCTCTCTCTCTCTCTCTCTCTCTCTCTCTCTCTCTCTCAAAATGATCAGCTCACAGAACAATTTAGTCCCAAGAATGTTGATGAGCAACCATCAACGAGAGCTCTCTTTTACACGGAATCCACCAGTAAGAGCAGGTTTCCATTTGCCCTTCAAAGGCCTAATGACAAGGTAGACGTTGAACGTCATCGTAAAAGAGAAGAGGGCCGGGTCCTCTGTGACTCAGCTCTCTCCCAGACCCCGGCGTAAATAAGGTGGATTCTCACACTAGCCTTCTGAACTATTACTCAAAACTCCCGAGTTGCCTGCACTTAAAGAGCCTCTACAGATGTTTGGCTTTGGGGTCCAGTCTGCCCGTGCAGTGTGTGTTTTGATCTTGACCGGGTGCGTGCGGGTGGGGTGGTGTGTGTGTGTGTGTGTGTGTGGGGATGATCACACACATCCTCCAACCACCGTCTCCTTGAAGTTGGGTAAAGACGGACTATGTCTGTAAAACGAAAGACCAACCGAATTCTTAACCTTTTTTTAAATGTGTCATCCCCACCCCTTACTATTACTACTACTACACACACACACACACAGACACACACACACAAACACCCACCAGGGCCAAGGCCATGGTGGAATTACGATGTGTGCCTTAAAAGTCCCTCTTTTTTAAGTGCCATTGCTCTGAGTGGGTATCTTTTGATGTGTTCAGTTCCCCTCCTCCATCCCGCCATTGTTTGGATATGTGCAGGACTGTGGGCTGCTGTTAATGCTGTCCTGTAAAAGCATAGAGCCCCTCATTAAGGAACTTGGCTTAATTAGACAAAAGAGGCTGCAAACAACTCACAGAGCACCATTACATGGCCCCTGTCCTCTGGCTACAAATCACTTACATACACATACATTTACTGGCTGCCAGCTGGGGAGGCTGCGGAGGGTCTCCATAACCACCTCATGTGCACCGAGACAGGCGCACCCCACACACACACGCACACACACACACACACACACACACGCGCGCACACACAAATGTCAGCTCTAAGCGTATGCTGTACACGGGTACATTTTCATGTGTGTCTAAAATCAGGCATCATTCTGTGTGTGTCCACCGGTAGTCTAACCTGGTCACCCTCTCACCTCCTCTCCACCAGACACCCAACTGGGCCGGGACCGACACCGGATTCTAGACGAGACACGGAGACGAAGACGGACACATTATTTTATTCCAGTTTCTTATCCTCCAGCATTCCCACCCGAGCGACATCCTAGATTTTTCTACTTGTCCGACAAGGAGCAGAGAAGAGAAGAGAACTTTTTTTTTTTTTTTTTATTATTTTGTTGGTTTAAGTCATCAGTGATTCAATAATAAAAAAGAAAAAAAGACCATACAAAAACCCATTTTCACCCATGATTGCTTTATTTCTGGACATTACGAATGGTGGTTTGAGGCTGAAGCGGTCAGACCAGTTGTGTGTGTGTGTGTGTGTGTGTGTGTGTGTGTGTGTGTGTGTGTGTGTGTGTGTTGGTAATACTTGATGAAGTTTTAATGTGCGTATTGAGTCAGTGAGGAGCGGGACAGACAGTGACAGACAGTTTTGTGCGATGCGGTTCATGTATGCGCTGTCCTGATGAAGGAGTGTTTAGTCTGCAGGGTTTTTATGGTGTTTTAGTGGCCGGGGGTTCACCGAGACAGCAGTCACACTGAGTGGGAAGGGAGAGGAGAGGGCACACAGGTGATGTAGTACAGCTACAGCCACCAGTGGTCATATTCTCTGCCAGTCATCTTTCCCCCTGGAGGACATGCGGGAATCGTAAACCTCCATTAGCCAGACGTAAGACAACAATTGTAATGTTTTCTCTCTCCCTCTCTCTCTCCCTCTCTCTCTAATCCTCCTACCCTGCCTTCAGCTGCTCTTTTCTTCTAGCTCACAACTTTCTTCCTTTTCTCCTCTCACTTGGTTTTGTTCCCCCCCCCCCCCCCCCCCCCCTCTCTCTCCTACCGATAAAAATGTAGACAGCATGTTGTTTGAGGTAGACAGAAAGATGACAGCGATGGGGTGTGTGTGTGTCTGTGTCTGTGTCTGTCGCTGTGTCTGTGTCTGTGTCTGTAGCTGTAGCGGTCACACACAGTAAACTGGCACATTTGCAAGCTGCGTCTCTGAAGAGGAGAGAAGAGGAGCTCCCCGCTGCCACGGCAATCAGCACGGCACCCAGCCAGGCCATATGAAACGCTGACGTCACCTCTATACCCTCCTGTGGACCGGACTGGGCTGGCTGGCTGGATGGCTGGGCTGGATGACTGGGCTGGATGACTGGATGGCTGGCTGGATGGCTGGCTGGATGGCTGGGCTGGGCTGGCTGGATAGCTGGCTGGGTGACTGGGCTGGATGGCTGGCTGACTGGGCCGGAGGGTGGGGGGTGGGGGTAGTAAAGTGATTGGTTTACCGGTCCTTCTCCATGACACATCAGGAAAATAAAAGTCTCCTAGCCCTCAATTATCACATTCACCTTACCAGTGCACTCTCTGATGTTGTTGTAGCAAAGATGTCCAGACCAATACCAGACTTGCCCGTTAACAGCCTTCCTGACCACAATGTCTGTCACTGCACTTTGAATAAATAAATAAACAAAGTCAGGCGAAAGGTCGCTATCGGTTTTGGCAAGGAGACTTCCACGGTCCTTTTTTTTTTTTTTTTTTTTTTTACACATTGTTCGAGGTTTCCCCCCCACAAAAGGTTTGCAAGCAGTCCCAGTGATGAAATGGAAACTTGCATGGTGTGTTTTTTATTGCATGAGGTTAGAACTCTCTCTTTTCCTCATGTGTCTTGTATAAAACCAGTATAACAACAAAATGTGTAAAATGAACTTTTGTAATGTCAAGATGGAAGGTCTCTGTGGTTTCCTCTGTGGGGTGGCCAGCCTACGCAAGACGCTGCCTCTCCTAAATCCATTGTCTCGATAGTTGTATTTTAAGGCTAAACTGCTATATCTATTTCTGCTATGTGGTAATGCTGTATTTAAATGTGTATTCAATGTACTGTCCTTTGACCCAAACATGATATTTTGATATTTTTGATTCAAAAAACATTTTTGTTATGAAGGCTTCATTTATTTCAATAAAGCTTTTATCACCTCTGATAGTTCATTTAAGGAAAGTGTTATACCAGAATAAGCTTTGTCTATGGAGCATAGATGGTGTCCTCTCCTATGCAATTTCACCCCCTCCTAATTTAATGCATTTCACCCCTCTGTCACAGTAGGGCCTAGACCGATGGTAATTCCCCACACTCTTCCTGGTAATTCAATTTGTTTAGAGTCTGAAATATCACAGACCATTCTGGAGGCATCGACATCTGTGTCATGATAAATGCCCCACACAAGAACTATAATTTCCGAGAATAAATAACAGATTAAGTGCCACACCTAGTGGTCGAACGGGGTAGGACATTTACAACTAATTTCATTTCTGTAACATGCACTGCACTGATGATTAGGTGCCCTGTCCGAGGCCCACGCAAAAATAGAGACGCATGGGAAATGGTATGGCCTTGTATTCCAGGTATTTTGGTTCTTTATTTGCCGTATTTTTCAGTCACATCTGAGGGAATGCAAGTACTCTGATTTGTATTAAGTGATGGTTTCAGTTAGATTTTTTTCATCAAGTTGTTTTTGTATACATTTTCCAACAGTTGACCAGCCAGGTTGGGAATGGGCTATCGTCTGTGACGGAAAGTTGCGCAACCACGGAACATCATCGCAAGTAAAACTCCACGGAAGTTGCCCCCAGTCTCCTTCTTTCGGTAAATGATGAAGATGATGATGATAAGGACGATAATTATGATGAAGACGATGGTAGCCTTGATTATACGCTCATTGGGCCATTAAACACACTTTGACGGTAGCTTTCTAAATTCTATAATGAGACAAATTTACACTGCAATTTGTCCAATATAATCAACTAGGAATTCAATATATAGGGCCTACCATAAGGTGGAAACAATTCTGATTTATTATAAAGCCACGGTTCCCTTTCGGTGTGTAGCCTAATATGATGCACAATACAGGGGACAGACGTATGACGACAATGCTCTTGGCCAGTGCACGCAGGTAGGCCTACAGCTCAGATTTGTCAATTAACATATTTCAACAAACACTTTAGAGAACTATACAAATCAATCCCCCCAAGCCTTCATTCGTTTGTTTGGAAACAAATCATTTGGATTGGTATAGCTCATAGGTCATTGAACTCCTGAACCTCGGGGTAATATTGAACTATTAGAACGCCCACCACAAAAACGGCAAGATTGGACCTAATTCATGCGCTAGGACCCTGAGGGAACCGCATGTGTAAAGGGGATTCGGGTAACTAAATAGCATGTGTCATCTTCAAAATCTTAAATGAGAAGAAAAAAATCCGACTTCACTCTGTGGCCAAGGGGGCTTCTGAATGAGCCCCACACTATCTACAAGTCTCCACGTGACAGGAGCAGCTATATGAGAAACCAACCCAAGCATCAGGACCAGTAGCTCGCCGACGATTTAACCTCAGCCCGCTCGCAGATGCAAACAACCTAGGGGAGATTCTACAGGCTTTTACCCACTGCCTTAAAACTCAAAAACCAAACGGAACATCGACATGGTATAGACAAGTTGTGTCGGTAGTGAAACGGGACACGCTTTCATCGGGAAACACAGGTAAAAATCGGAATAAATCCGGCGCGCGTCAGAGGGAGAGGAAAAGATCTGTTTTCTTCGGACGGAGCTCTGTTCTCGGAAGAATAACTTTTCAGACAAGAGGGATGCTGTATGATCCTATTCTACTCTGGCATTCTGACGGAACATAAGTTTGACTGAAGCGGATTTAGACTTTCATTCATGCAGGTAGCTTATCTCGCTCACATTGTGTTTTATGTTACGCGCAGCATCTCTCGCGGACTGCTTTGGGAGGAATGGTTTATTTGAGACGCGCAACAGCCACGTTTTAGAATGTTTTGCATTCATTCCATGCCAAGCGCTTTTGACGAGAATGCAACATAAATTGAATGTGGTAGGACAAAATAAATGATTTATTTCGGCATTTTTCATTGTTATAACTCATTTACATACAATCAGACACTCTAAACTCCTCGGTTAACGTATTGTTCCCCTGTTTGCATAGATGTTGTTGATCTTGTCACGTTCTTATCACAATAACCTCTTGTTATCTTTCTTTCCACAGCGCTCAAAAGGAACACTTGTGATTGAAGGATCCGTGCACTTCATAAAATGATATTATTCAGTGGTGAGATACTATGTTGTCGCTGCTCGTCTGATGTGTGACACATTGGAAACATTCAAAGAAACTGGAGGACACCGAATCCGAAAATTCATCCCAAGCACTTCTTACTCGAGTCGGAGCAACATATAGCCGTCCAGATGCAGTTTCGACTGTTCTCATTTGCTTTAATCGTGTTGAACTGTATGGAGTACAGCAACTGTCAAACGCAGTCGCATCGCTGGAGGAGAAACAAAAGAGGTAGGGCTACTGTGATTATTTCCAACCTAAGCATCCTTGACAATGTAAAAGTTCTGATAAGTTTGGGATAGTTTCATGGATCCTGTGAGAATTCTTAGCATTAGAAAAAATATGCCCACCCATACCATTTTACTGAAGCACTCACAAAGATGCTGAGAATGATGGTCACCATTATAAAAACCCCCTCATAATTCACCTATTTTTCTAAATATGTGTTATTACGCACAGGTCGCTTAAAAAGTAGGCTATTTGGCACCATATCGGAGTGCTTTGTATTGACTAGACTTATTGATGGACATCAAAACCTCTCACCAGTAGCCTATATGTAACCTATAACAGTGGGACCGAAAGTCCAGCAGCAGTTATAGGCTGTATAAACTGTTTGAGGTGATGCATTTCTGCTAAGAGCGCTCGTCCTGATGATGCACTCTGATGATGTTTGGCGATTAGATCAATTAGATTCCGTGAAAAAACATCAGAAATAGGCATACTCCCTATCTGACTTTATCGATCCATCCAAGACAAAAAAAACAAGGTAAAACATCAGTCCCACAGCGGTGAAGGCTACTCTGTCTAGGCTGTTCGGTTCGCTCGACTTTGGGGAATGAATAAGCAACTAAATCCGTGGCAAAATGGGGACATTTGGTGGATAGGCTAGTTTACCTATTAATTGTAATAAACTGTAACATAAGTAGTCAATACGGGTGCTCGTTATGAACTTTGTGGGATATTTAAAGTTATGGATTAGCCTATGTTTTCTATGTCATCTATAGCCTACGTTTTGCGGGCGAAAAGGTAATGCGCAAAACGTGCGTCTTGGTGACACATCGTCTACCGTTTGCTCCCGCAAAAGATGTCTGTTATCATTGGCGTCATCTTGTTGCTTCTCGGGGTTTCTTAGAATACAATAGGCCTACATAGTTGCATTGATACATTTTGTCAAATAGGCTACACAAGTTGCCTCGATCTCTGTGATTTAACGTGTCCGACACTCATTGCCAACAAAGAGCGCACTGTGTCTTTAATTAAATGTGGAACTGCTTAGTGCAGAGACGAGACGGTAAAGAGCTGCTAGTGCGGCTCTTGTCTATCGTGGAGCGCGGCGCCTTAGGGGGGCGTATTGTGAGAGTTATTTAATGAATAGATGCGGAGCCCCCTTCCCCTGTCATATGAATTGCCCCTCTACAACCCCCTAAGCTGCTTTTAATTGATCTCATAACCACGGAGTTATCTTTGAACAGTTGGTACCCGCAGAACAATCGCCCCTGGGGAATCGCGGGGATTTAGCCCCTTGGTAAATACGGCGACTGGGAATGAATGAGCAGGCAGACAGTGGAATCAGTTCGCCGGCTGTTTGCTCAGCCCGTCCCCCCTCCACCGTGACATAATCACGGTGTCTTTCCTTCTCCAGTGGCTAGTGAGAACTGCGAAATCCGAAGTGTGCTGTTGGTATTGAACTCATTGTAACATAATGTGTGTAGAGGGAAAAACACCCCTCGACAAAACGCCCAGAGAGTGTGATGTGCGGTGCGGGAGGATGATCCTCTTCGAAATGCACATTTTTGGGGGCTTGTAAATTGTTAGGCAATCACAGATTTAATCATATGCGCAGCGTGCCAGGGGGAACCTCCACTCCGGCTGCAAGCCTTCCACTACCCATCTGCAAATAATCAGGCAATCACTGCGGGGTAGTGACACACACACGTTTTCTGCTCTTCTATTTGTCTCTAAGGATTGTGTGATCTCAGATACTCCGTCATATCATTTTCTTAATGGGATCACACATTTCTGGCAGGGTTGAACCGGTTAAGTTTTGGGAGGTTAGGTTTGAGGGAGTAGAGGGAAATGGACTTACTTATAGGTGTGTGCCTGTGTTTGTTGTATTGATAGAAATAGTCAGAATGCTTTTGGCTTGTGGGCAGAAGGTATACAGAATGTGTGTGTGTGCATGTGTGTGGGAGAGAGAGAGTGAGTAAATGTGTGAGGAGGGGGGGGTGGGGGCAATGGGGGAGGGGTGTGTGTGTGTGTGTGTGTGTGGAGGGGGGGGGGTGACAGCAAGAGGTTAACTCACACATTTGATCCTAGAACAGCATTAGGCTGATCCGTATACAAATTACCGTAAGCTCTCTGTTAGGCTGATCCGTACACACATTACCGTAAGCTCTCTGAACCTCTCCAAGTGGATGCTTCAGTCGTCATCATCGTGCCTAAGCCCTCCGAGCAATGTATGAGTTTGACCAAGATTGTTTTCTTGGTGAGGTGGGGGTAGGGTGGGGCGGGATGGGGCGGGATGGGGCGGGATGGGGTGGGATGCGGTGAGAGGGGGTGGTGGTGGGGTGGGGGGGGGGAGATTGGTTCCTGTTGTTATGAACTAGAACCGAGGCCAAAAGCGACATTTAGCATGCGGCGGCAGGCGGCCAAGTTTCGAGCTTTCGCTTCCTCCCTTTATTTATCACGGTTATCGAGAGAAGCATGTGAGAGAGATCACTGTTCAATCGGCGCGGGGAGCGCTTGAATATTTTCCTTGCCCTCGAGGCTCCTATGACAGCTTTATATACAGTCTGTCTGGCACGCAGCAACAGCAGCAGCAGCAGCAGCAACAGCAACAGCAGCAGCACAGAGTGCTCTCCAAATCAGTCTGCTCCAGCGTGGAGGCCCAGACTGAATATGAAATTGGCCCCATTCGACTCCCCAGGCATATGCACTTCATGCATAAAGAAGAAAAAAAAAATCCTGCGTAGAGCAAAGAACAAATGTCTTTACCTTAAAGGTATTCAGTAAGTGGAATAAGCGGAGCCTGAGCTGTTAATGTATATGGGTGGATTACCTGGCGAAGGGTGTGAGGGAAGGAGACTCCATTCTAATGAGCAGGGGTGGAAAAACCAGGGCCATTACCGTGCAGAGCACCTACTGAAACCTTATGAGGGAGTCAGGGTCGGGATCCCCCCTCCCCCATGAGTAGGTAATGGTTTGATCCTGCATCGCAACTGTACTTATTGTTTCTTTTCTTTCTTTCTTTCTTTTTTTTTTTTTTCCCCAGTTCATATAAAACAGATGAAAAAACATATTAAATTTACACCTCTTTACCCCCCAACCCGCCCCACTAAGAGAGGAGAAGTCATGCCAAGCAGCCCTGCTATGATATCATAGCGAGACTCAGGGGTGTTGCTTTTTACATTTTTATTCTCTGGATAATGATGCCACCTGCTGACAACATAAAAACAGGCTCTCGTACCGGTGCTGCCTGGAGGTAGAGAGATACACAGAGGGTCAGGGGGGATGTTTTTTTATTTATTTTATTATTAAAAGCCTCCAATTAGGAAGTGAATCGCAATAGCGGGAAAAAGATTGTACTGCAGGAAACCGTTAACCCTTTGTTCCCTGTGGCGTGACTGTCCAAGTCCCCTTTTTGTGAATATTCCCGGGTGAACTTTGAGAGTGTAGATGACGGTTGAGGGAAGGAAGGAGTCGAGAAATGGGCGATTTTCGGGTTTTGAAGATCTCCGCAATCCCTGTTTTTAGATCGTTTTCCAAATGGTTTCCAATTCCATATGTTGAGATTGAGGCATGTCTGAAAAATGCTCTCGAAAAGTATAGTCCACGATTGTCCATGAATAATGTCATTAAAGGGAGGTCATTAGAAATGATCCCGGTTCTGTCAAAGTCAAATCAAGGCCATTTCAAGGGGACTTTTCTAGTTATTGGAAGCAGAGGACGCAAGAGATGTGAGAGATACAAGTTGAAACGGGCTCATGCCTCTGGTGGGTAAAGGAGTTTGGAATGTCAGAGAAATACAGTCATTTATATCCTTATTGGCAGTAAAGAGATATCATCATATCAGAGATTCACCTCTTCTCTCTTCTCTCTTTGTCTCTCTCTCTCGCTCTCTTTGTCTCTCTCTCTCTCTCACACTTACACACACGCACACACACACACACACACACAGTTGGACACACACACACACACACACATACACACATCACACACACGCACACGCATGCACAGAGACGCACACGCACAGTTGGACACACACACACACACACACACACACACACACACACACACACACACAGACACACGTTATGGAAAGCAGTTATTTCTGCGCTGAGAGCTTACCCGAGGTGTAGTGCAGTGTGATAGGTGGATGAAGTGCCTGACAGGCAGAGGGAGTGCTCCAGGAGGCTGGCTGCTGTTCAACAGGCTCTGCTCTGCCTCGCCACTCTGCCATGTTGCCTTTGGAAAAAGTGAAAAAGTGCCACAGATGGCGTGTCTTTTAACGAGGCTTTTTCACATGATGCCACTCTAATCCGCGGGATGGGAGCCCTGCACCCTGCCGTGTGTGTGTGTGTGTGTGTGTGTGTGTGTGTGTGTGTGTGAGTGTGTGAGCGTGTGAGCGTGTGTGTGTCCCCGACTGTGTGTGTGTGTGTGTGTGTGTGTGTCCGACTGTGAGTGTTCCCGACTGTGTGTGTATGTGTGGGTGTGTGTGAGTGTGTCCAACTGTGTGCGTGTGTGTGTGTGAGTGTGTCCAACTGTGTGTGTGCGTGTGTGTATGTGTGATGTGTGATGCGTGTGTGTCTGTGTGTGTGTGTGTGTGTGTGTGTGTGTGTGTGTGTGTGATATGTGTGTACTCTCTCATGGCCAGGGCTGGTGTGTGACTTTCTTTTCCACAGCGCAATTTCTTTTCTGGCTGATTATTAAGGAGCCCTGTATACGCCCGTATGAGCACCGGGCCCGTCTCCACGCCAACCGGGCCCATGGAACGATCACTTTACGGAAAGGCTGAAAAGCGATCCGAGGATCGTGGTGTGGAATAGCAGCGGCCCCCATCCTCAGAGGTTCTGCTTGCGGCGAGGGGGCTTTTAAGGATGAGAGGGGGGCGGGGGGGAGAACATATTTAAGCAGATCAGCTGGAAATGGCTGAATGCGAGCAGCATCACCTGAGAGGGATTACCGCTCGCCAAGTCCTGACCTGAGCCCGAGTTACAGCGTCAAGGAACTGTGTTCCCTTTCTCTCCCAGGCCCCATCAGCCAAGCCCCTTTGTGTGTGTGTGGTGTGTGTGTGTGTGTGTGTGTGTGTGTGTATATGTGTGTCAGAGTGTGTGTGTGCGTGTGTGTATGTGTGTGTCAGAGTGTGTGTGTGTCAGAGTGTGTGTGTGTGTGTATGTCAGAGTGTGTGTGTGTGTGTATGTCAGAGTGTGTGTGTGTATGTCAGTGTGTGTGTGTGTGTGTGTGTGTGTGTGTGTGTGTTTATGCAGGTGTATATAGCTTGTTTATCCCCTGTTGGTGTGTGTAGCTAAGCTATGGCAATTTTTTTGCTCAGTCTATTAAGGGACTATGTCAATTTAATTTCACTCCAGAGAAAATAAACACCTTTAATAACTCGCTACCAACCACTCTTTTAGATTCCCACTGAAACTGATATTCACTTCTCAGCTGTTCTGATAAATCAGATGAGTCATCTTTGAACTAGCCGGTGAGTCTATCTCTCTGTCTGACCCAGTAACCCATGAATATCCATCATGACTCTCTGTCTGTCTCTGTCTGTCTGTCTGTCTGTCTGTCTGTCTGTCTGCCTGTCTGTCTCTTTCTCTCTCTGTCTGTCTCTCTGTCTGTCTGTCTCTTTCTTTCTCTGTCTGTCTGTCTGTCTGTCTGGTGGCCCTGCAGACTTGTCTGTGTGTCTGTCTGTCTCTCTGTCTGTCTGTCTGTCTCTTTCTCTCTCTGTCTGTCTCTCTGTCTGTCTGTCTGTCTGGTGGCCCTGCAGACTTGTCTGTCTGTCTGTCTGTCTGTCTGTCTGTCTGTCTGTCTGTCTGTCTGTGTGTCTGTGGTGGCCCTGCAGACTTGTCTGTGTGTCTGCGGTGGCCCTGCAGACTTGTCTGTGTGTCTGCGGTGGCCCTGCAGACCTGTCTGAGTCACAGCCGTATCAGGTGAAGCCAGTGAAAGGCCCCTCAGTGCACCGGGTGCCACACTAGACTGGTGTAAACCCCTCACGAGGAGAAAAAAAACCTAAAAAACAACACATTGACATGAACTCTTACTGAGGGAGATTCCTCAGGTCCCACGTGACACACTGTGGGTTATCTGTTTCTGTTTCCTTTTGTTTTTGTCTCACCACAGCCCCCTTACCCACCCCCCCCCCCCCCACCGGTGTAGGCCTAAAAAATCGGTCTATTCACCCTGCTCTCTCTCCCCCACCCAATAAACTCAATTAGGTTTAATTCATTTAAGTTGGCCCAGAGATTGTTCATTCTGATTCTGGGTGCCATCGTGTAGGTTTGCGAATGAGGCTGTGTCTGTGAGTTGTTTGGTGTAGGAGAGTGGAGACTGAGGAGAGGAGACTGAAGAGAGGAGACTGAGGAGAGGAGACTGAAGAGGGGAGACTGAGGAGGATCCATTTCACACAGAGTGTTGTAACACTTCTACACGTTTCCATTTGTCACGTCACGCCAGAGAA
>NC_139664.1:17696232-17733732 GCF_951799395.1 Argentina silus
CCTGGCAGGGGGAGGATCTTGGAATGGAGGTAGCTAGGGCCAGGGAGAGGAGAGGGGGGGGGTGCGGAGGGAGAAACACGCAGGCCAGACACGAGCCGTGCTACATGGGGTGCAACAATGCTAAGCACGCCCGCCCTGTCAACTGATCACTGCCAGTGATGTCCCCTCTCCCTGCAGCACTGGGGGGGGGACGGGGGGGGGGGGGACGACCCACAGCTCAGCCACACTCAACAGCATGTGTGTGTCGGTGAATTACTGGACTCCCACCACATTGAGCTACAGGTGTGAAAATTAGGTGTGAGGTTTATGTGTGATAAATTACCAACAGGTGTGCTAATTTGAGCCATCACCTCCTCCTCCACACACACACACACACACACACCCCTTCTCTTTTGAAAGGAGAAAGAGCAAGAGAAAAACACATTTCACTCGCAGCTTGAGAGGAATTCAGGGAGTGGAAAATACCAAATATTTCGAGATTCTCCCTCAAAAAGAGGGGAAAAGAGAGAGAGAGAGAGAGAGAGAGAGAGAGAGAGAGAGAGAGAGAGAGAGAGAACAAGATGCTGAAGTAGGGTAGCAACATGAACCATATGTTTGTCTCCTAGTGCCTGCCCAGAGACAGAGCGATAGAGTCCATTCTGAGCGGTGACTCCCACAAGGATTGCACTGCAGAGTTGTAAACTTTGTAACACCTGCTCACACCTACGACCCTCTGTGGCAGAGCTCCCCAAACTGTGGCTGATGTGAGGCCTAGATAATCCCTCTCGAGAAAAAAGCGTTCCGAAAGGGTCCTTCAGGCTGTCCCTGTGGGAGAATCCTTTGAAGAACCCTCCTGAGTTCCACGTAGAATCATTTTGGTTCTACATGGAACCCAAATGGGTTCTTCAAATGGTTTCTCCCATGGATAGGGACAGCTGAAGAACCCTTTAAAGGTTGTTTTTTTTGGAGTGTATGGACGTTTATTTTTCAAACTATTTTCTTTCAGTTACCCAAGTCTGATTTTTTTTTTTTTTGCCTCCCAACTCTGATGGTAGGTCCAGAGACTCAGCAAACCCCTCTACTGGACTGATGGGATCATGTTGGTCAAATGTTGGGAACCCCCCGTCTAGGAATACAAACAGCCCACCCTGTATGGAGGCAGATGTTGTGGAAAACTATCCCACACAGTAGCTGTGAGATTATTCAGATTGATAGTAATTGAGAGCATGCCCCAATGTTGAACAGAGGAACTGCTGTACCCTTCCGTACCTCATGTAAATTAAATAAATCAAGGGTTTAATCTAGTTACTAAATGAAGCTATCAAAACAGCCATGCTTTTAATGTAATGTGGTCAATGGCTGAACAGTATTGCAGTTGTTTTCACTACCACTGACTGCACTGTAAATCCATTAATAGGATCCACAACCCATGGATTGGATGTGACAGTTGGGCTTCTCCACCGCATCAAACTAGTTCTGACCATGGAATTAGAATTCATAGAACAACGGACATTCTTATTCAAATCAACGTTCTAGTTCTATGCTTTCTGACTGCTTTTTCTGTGGGATTTTTTAGTTCGAATAAGGCTATGGATAAGGGGGTTTCCATCTTTTTACTCTTCTTTAATGGTCAGGGTTATTCTCATTTGAGTGTCCATCAATTTGATGAAACGTGGGAAACGACCACGGTACATACCACGCCACGGGGGTCAGCCACCCCTTTTCATTTTCCTAAAAGTGGAAATAACGAGGTTTCTTTCACGTGAGGATATCCAGATGTGTGATTTGTGACCCGGTACATGAGACTTAAGTCGGGATCCATCGTAAAGAAATTAATACGAATGTGAACCAACCTGGAGTGTTCTTCTAGACTTGGATAGAGTGCATGGTGGGGCGAGAGCTATGGAGGAGCCCCTCACAGAGTTGTAGAGCTAGACAGATAGGTGAAAGGTCCGAAGAGTGTTTCCAGATTGTGTCTGAAACGCATCGCGGATTTGAAGGGCTTCGTACAGTGTTGGAGAATGAATGGACGGTGTCAAATAGATGGAGCAATACAGAGTATGATCAAACGGTCATGGTCAGGGTTACGTTTTCTAAGGAGTGCATACGACCATGTTGAGAAACCAACGACCCCTGTACAACTGAGCAGGCAGGATAGGAGAGTGGGTGAATATGAGTCACTCAGGCCTTGAAGAGGAAAATACGTTTTTCATTAATGAAGGCCAAGTGCTCTCTTCATGAAAAGGACATCAATAAAAGTCAGCTCAGGCAGAGTGTTGTGACACAGTTTGAGTTGTAAAACTGAAATGGGAAGCTTTTAAGGATTGAGTGGACTGGGTCAGCGAGGTGACTTCAGAGAGAGAGAGAGAAAGAGAGAGAGAACGAGTGAATAAGTGTAAAATTGAATGACTCATCGTTTGATTCAGTAAGTGGTTGAGTGAAGGAGGCCAATTCAAAGGAATACGCTGTTCTGTGGGGACACTGTTCTACCTGACACTGAGTCAGTGGTTTTACCTGCTCAAAGACCAAAGACTTTCCTATTACTTATATAGATGAAGGGATCGTTTTATTGGTATGTATTTAACACTTTACATTAAGTTTACCCCTATACCTGTGTAGTGACACTGTATTAACAACATTGTACAGTATGAGTTTGTGAAGTTGAGCTGTTTCTACACAGGTACAGGGACAACTTAATGTCAAATTTGACCTCTTATTGTGCATGAAAATGCTTGCACACGCTAGCTTTGGGCTGTGCCACGAATCCCCATCCTCCTGTTCTCTGTTTTAATAAGCAGGTTCAATTCACATTGCTGCCTGTTTTACCCATTCACTGCTATGCAAGAGATCTCTAGCCTTTCAAGTGATGTGATCAAATCTCTCCTTGCCTGCCTTTGCCTTTGGTGGGTGTGTGTCACAGGGAACACATTGGTTAAGCTAATAAGTCTGAGAACAAATGGGTTTGCTCAGACACATGCTGCAAAATCATTATAAGCAGCAGGATTGTCCTAAATTATAAACATGTGCATACAGTACGATCTGTTAAAGTAAACTGGGAAAGAAGAAAAAAACACCCCAAAAAAAACACAGAGAGATCCTAAATCTTGACTATTTCCAGCTGGAAAGGAGTCAGAGGCGAGTCCAACATATTTTCTGCTAAATTGCAACCGAAATGTGCCTTCAGCGCATAAGGCTGGTGTGCCCACCCCCTACACCCCCTACCCCCCTGCCACCCCCACCTCCGTATTTTTTTTCTAATTTTTGAGAGAAGTGTGACTTCCAGAACCATGACAAATAAAGTCATATGCTTAAAATGTGGGTGGTTTGATGTCGTTTTCCATGTACCGACTTTAACAAGCTAGAACAATGTTGAGCCCGTTCTGGGGGCTGGTTAACATTGGGGGCGGGCGGTTCTGAGTGTTTTACTGTGTGGAATTGGCTCCTCAGCCTTTCACTGCTGCTGCAGTGTAAGCCCTCCAGGGTTACGTGGTCGGGAGAAAGATCCAGAGAGCGGTCAGGTCTCACAGTTCGATCTGAGGCCAGTCTGTTGGCGGTTGCCATGGTGTCCCGCATCTCTCTCGCCCAGGGGTGGCAAGCGAGGCAGGCAACATCCAGCAGGACCACTGCGTTACTTGGCGGGGGGGGGGGGGTGGCGGCTTTTCTCTCTTTAACCGAATAACAGTAAGCTTACACCATCATTGAGGGCGAAAAAAGAGACAATAATCGCCTCAATGCTATGAAGAAAAGTACACATATATAGTTCTGTTGGCGAATGTTGTTCTCACCACATAAGAGGAGAAATCCCTCCCTTAACCAGGCTGCGGCAATGTACTGTAGCTCGCGAGGCCTGAGGTTTCCCTGCAATGTCTCCGAGCCGTTTGCATCAATATAGATGTATGAAGAAGAAAGTAATAGACCTACATCTTATTTCTGGCACGGTCATCGTATAGCCAATATATTTCTCTATTACATTAATATATATACTGTTTATATATATATATGTACACTAGATATTATTTCAAAAACTTTGGCAAGCATCACAACTGGTTGGCTACATAGCTTGGGTTATTAGATTTAAATACCAGAGCCCCTTGGAGACCTATAAGAATAGACCCTCTTGTATTATATTCTGTGCATTTTGCCCTGAATTCACGGCTGTAGAACTGGAACAAGCTTCTTAGTCAAAATGTCTCCCATTAATTCCCCCCTCTACACAGACATGCACATCAGCAGTTAATCCAGGCCTGAGTGAGTTTTGATGCAGATCATGTATTACTTGTCTATTTTGACTGAGCTTGATATCCCATGATGAGAGAGAATGGCTCAGGGTTTTAACCGCCCCTGGCTCTTGTAGCAACCCTCCTCTGCCCTCTCATGACATCCCATAATGCACAACAGAATAAACACAACATGAGCCTTACTGCAGTGATGTGGGCAAGTTCACTTTTCCATCCCCGGGCGGGCCGGCAGAGGGTGGAGGAGGGGCTATTAGCGCTGTGTGCGATTTCCTACAGGGAACAATCAAAGTTCCTCACATAAAACAAACAAAAAAATGATGTGCAATTTGCCTTTTTTATGGTTTAAAGTTGCACCAAAGTCGTAATGAGTCAGTGTGTATGATGTCATGGAGAACGGTAAGTGCGTGAGAGGCAGGAGGTGGTTGGCCGCGGTCTGGGCCCCACAATCTCCCACAATCCCCTGCATGTGGGGCTTTGGCAGCAGATGGCGACGCCCGTCACGCTTCCATCGGAGTCGTTAAACGTACCTGAGACAGACCAGGTTTCTCCTGGATCTCACTCAAGCTCTAATTGCTCTTGAGCGAGGTTCAAAACAAACCTCCCAGCTCTTGCCTGCTGCCCTGTTGAATGAACGTGCCACGCTCCAAACATGTCGTCATGCCCCATATGACTGTTGTTTCGCATGAATGGAGGACCAAACTTTGTGTTCACCTGAATGAATGAGAATTCATCTCTCTCTGGAACAGGGCACAGTATCACTAACTCTCTTGGAAGAACATTCTACCTCTCAATTTGGATTGAATTGGATTTGATCTGGTTTCCTTTCGTAGTCTGCAGACGGTGAATGTTTTAAATATCGTCTTTAGATTTAACCACACAGTTTGTTCAGTCTATCCAGGGAGACAAATCAAGAAACATTATGGAGATTGGTTGAGAACAATTGAAGAACAGTTGAAATGGAGAACTTTCCAGTTCCCAAATTTGAACAGAATTTGTTAAAGGGATGGTTCAGCCTATTTTCATGTTTAGGTGAAATATCATCTAGCCAGTAGTGAAGTTTCTCAGGAGATTTTAGCATGTAATTTCAACAATGCTAACTTAAGTGCTTTGGAATCCTGTCTATTGGAGAGGGCACTGCTAACTGTTAGCCTTTACTGCGGTAACAAATTGGAGAATAGAGAACCGTGGAAGCTTTTACTAACTGGCCTATGGGGACGACTCAGGGTAACATGATATTTCACCAAAACATGAAAATAGGCTGAACCATCCCCTTAAATGGTGAAAACCAGCTTTACATAACGAGTATGGAAAAAACACAATGGATGAATTTCACTTCGAATTACTTCCACTTCAGATGTGTCCACTATAAACTGTCCCTTTAGATTTCTCACTCTAACACTTTCTCCCGCAAACAGCTAGATTTTCTGTTTGTGGCTGTGGAGCTTTTGAAGAAATATTCTTCATGTGGTGCCTGTAGAAGACAAAATATGAACCAGCGACTATCTCAGCCCATCTTTTACTTCACGTCAAACGTCAAACTCCAAATGATTTGTAATATTTGTCTTGTCTGCTGGTGGAGGACTCAGCGCTAAGGAGTTGTTGTGGTGCGTCTTCTCTAGTGATGTTCAAAGCAGCCCTGGCCTTTGTAAATACAGTACTTCAGGCACGGAGGGATCATTAGATAACCTTCAGAAGTGGCGGCTGTGGACATGTTTTGTTTGAAGTAATATTCATTCTGTGGCTGAAACTGTAAACTATGTTGGTTTATCATGGGAAGGGAGAGGCGTTTTTTAATGATGTGCTCGCATTTTCGGCTCACACAGTCTGAAACATATGGTGTGCGACCGGGTCCATAGCTTCACAATGACCATTCCAGCCGGCTACTTTGTGTGATTTGGTCACTTCTGTTTTATGTGATTGATTAAAGAGAAAACAAAATAACTGAACACTGCATGTTTCTTGTAAAAACAAAGCATGCGAGCATGTGTCAAAATATGGTTTGCATTTTGATGGCTCGGTTTTGAATGTATCTGCTGTTTAAGAAAACAGTTTATGTACCAGTAACAGGCCAGCGCCATAACTCATAACACAACATACTATTGCTATGTTTCAAAGCACACTTTGGTGCCAAATTAGGTTAAAATGCTGTAATTTACAGAAAGCCCAAAATTCCGCCAGACCGACACACTTTGATCATCTCCTCTCTAGTGTGACTTGAGGCGCTCAGACACTGATCATGACTTAATCTCTCTCTCTCTCTCTCTCTCTCTCTCTCTCTCTCTCTGTCTCTCTTTCTCTCTCTCTGTCTCTCTCTCTCTTTCTCTCTCTCTCGCTCTCTCTTCATCTCTCTCTCTCTCTCTCTGTCTCTCTCTCTCTTTCTCTCTCTCTCTCTCTCTCTGTCTCTCTCTCTCTCTGTCTCTCTCTCTCTTCATCTCTCTCTATGTCTCCTATAGCTGTTTATACATCTGCGTCGCATGGCTTTCAAAGTTTCTCTGAGAGGCACTTCAGCTTGCAGACCGATGAAGCAGAGCCTTCTTCATAGATGTCTGTCTGATCAGCTTGCAATAGGGCCCATCTCCCCTCTGGCTCTCTCTGTCAGGCACTGACACTGACACTGTTGTCTCTCTCTGTCAGGCACTGACACTGACACTGTTGTCTCTCTCTGTCAGGCACTGGCACTGACACTGTTGTCTCTCTCTGTCAGGCACTGACACTGACACTGTTGTCTCTCTCTGTCAGGCACTGACACTGACACTGTTGTCTCTCTCTGTCAGGCACTGACACTGACACTGTTGTCTCTCTCTGTCAGGCACTGACACTGACACTGTTGTCTCTCTCTGTCAGGCACTGAACTGGTGGACTCCGAGCACCCCTAGAAATGCCTGGTATTGTTTTGTTTTTGTGTGTTTTTTTTTTTTTACATTATTTGAACATAGTTTGAGGAACTGTAGGATATCTAATCTCATGTTAAGCCCAGATATTCAGATCCATGTGTTGGTTGAACTTGTTGATTGTCATTCATACGCCCTTACTCCACTCCGAGAGTCATGTGCCTTTGAGTTGGGAGCTGGCGTGGCCGAACAGTCTCGTGATGCTTCGAGTCTACTTCTATATCGTGACTTTGAATTGTTTACCATCGATAGAATGGCTCATACTTTTGATTCCTGTCTCAGTGAAAAATGAAACATTCTGGTCTGGCATTCATAAAACAGACGGAACGGACACACCATGCTTGTAGTGGTTGTTGAGTCTCGCAGCCCGGAAACAACACAGTTGCTTTTTTTTTCTTAGCTTGATACAGATCGGGTTCATATGTGTTTGCAGTCTGGGTTCATATAGAAAACGTAGTCCTACCTCCTTTTTTCTTTTTTTTTTTTATGAAGAACCAATTGTGTATTAGGTTTTTATTGATGAATGCCTGAAACCAGTTGGCAATGGACAGATTGAGGTAAAACGATTGAGCCAAACATGGTCCCTTCCCGCCTCCCAGTAGAGTAGAACGTGAGTTGGACTGTTCTGCCCCAGACACACTGAATCATGGCCTCCTCCTCTCCTCCAACATACCTGTGGGCTGCACTTAGAAGGCCTTCTCCCCAGATACACTCAATCTGATCCAAACGTCTCGCTGCGAGCAGGACCCAAAAATGTTTCACTCGCATTTCCTTCCCTTTCCCTCCTCGTTTTTTTTTTTTTTTTTTTCGTTCATAATTGTCGGATGTGGGATTCCGCTGGATCTGAACGGTGCATGCTGTTGTTAGCCTCCATCGGCATGTGTTGCGAGATTAGCAACGAGCAAAACAAATGTTCTTCTAAGTCAAACAGAGAGCGGGAGGAGAGAGGAGACGCCGTGAGCCAGAGGCTATGTGCCCGATGACGGATTGACCAATGGGCTTGGCTTGATCAGACAACACAGCGAATGAAATGCCCGGTTTAATGCTGTTTATAGTAAGCACATTCTTTGTTCTACCACCGTGAAAGGAGATGAGCCAAAAGCGTCGCTGGTCAGATCAAGAGGGAGGCTAGCCCCGGCCAGATGACGAAAGACGGGACAAAGCGTCGTGATGTAGCCTACTGCCACGCCATTAACCTCCCCCCCTGTTACATCTCCCGTTCTTCGAAGGAAGGAAACGAAGTCGCCAGCTTCTTCTCACAAACTCCTGACTCCTGCCAAGCCCTTGTTTCGATGTCTCTCAACGTTGTGCTAATAATCACGTTTGGGGGAGGAAGAGGGAGGAGGAGGAGAGGGGGGGGGGGGGGGGGGTGGGGAAGGGGGGCTGGGGGGCTGGGGGGGGGGGGGAGTAGTACATTTGGCCAATTTGCTGTGAATGTCAGCTCACTGTAAACACGTCCAAATTGTGTATGCCATAGAAATGCACGATGATGATGTGGTGAGGTTAGAAAATGCCCCGGTTTATTTTGTCCTTACGGAGAGATTGACAGAATAAAGCATGATATCTGTTTGCCTGGAATATCATTACTCTGCGGCATTGTTATCTTTGAAAATTAAGCTTTATTGACTCCCTGCGCTTTCATTGCCAGTTTGAGTCGAGACAGAAGCAGGTTTAAGGCCCCTGAAGTTGAGGGAAAGAGGAAGGCATGTTTGGATTGGGATGTTTTATGGTTATTCTAAATCCACATGGAGCTCAGAATATGGCATAATTTAAATGGATGTACTGTGTGGATGCGCTATATTACACGTTATCTGAAAAGCGTTTTCTCTGACATATTAAGGCCTCTCTCGTCATCTCTCAGTGTGTGTGTGTGTGTGTGTGTGTGTGTGTGTGTGTGCGTGTAGTGTGGAGATGAGCCATCACCAGCCTCAGTGATGAATAGCCCAGCTCTGTAGCCCACCGAGCAAACGCTAATCTGTACATGATCGATGAGGTGTCGTACTGAGCCTTTTCCCTGGAGTCGCTCAGAGACACACTCTGATCATTACTTAATCTCTCTCTCTCTCTCTCACTCACTCACTCACTCACTCGCTCCCTCTCTCTCTTCCTCTCTTGCTCTCTCTCTCTTTCTATCTGTCCTTCTTTCCCTCTCTGTCCTTCTCTCTATGTCCCTCATTCTCTCCCTCTCTCTCTCTCTCTCTCTCTCTCTCTCTCTCTCTGTCTCTGTCTCTCCATCTCTCTCTCTCTGTCTCTGTCTCTCCCTCTCTCTCTCTCCTCCCGCTCTTCCAAGACAGAGTGCAGTCTGTCTGGCAGACACCGCTTCCCAGTAAATACTGGTTCTCTACTTCAACGCTGTGGGGAAGAATGAACCCATGATGTCTATCTAACACTGACTCACTGACATCTCCGTTTGCTGGTTTTCACATGATTACAAACTGCTGCCCCCCCCACAAACCCCCCCCCCCCCCCCCCCACCCCCAGTCCGTTTTGAGAGAAATGTAATATGCGGATTCATGGCCAACGCATCAGAGACATGTTCTGATCTGTCTCAGTCTCCCCCCCCCACCCACCCCCCCCCCCCCCCCCACACACACACACACACCCGCCCTTCACATCCATACATGATGACTTATTAAGCGTTGTGGTAGGTCTCTCTCTCTCTCTCTCTCTCTCTCTCTCTCTCTCTCTCTCTCTCTCTCTCCCGGTTCGGAGCCGTTATCCTATCTCTGCCCGGGATATTTAAGACTTGGCGCCAATCAATAGCAGCGTCTCTCGTCTCCTTTTCGCAGCGATCGTACAACAGCACGCTGCCCCAAGGACATTTTTCCTGTAAACGTTGGATCGCTTAGGAGTTTACATCGAGAGACGGGTTATTACGGAACGGACCCGGCTGTTACTGGCTCCATTGTCCTCCGCAAAGCAAGGCAACCCGAGCCGGCCCGGAGTCACCGCGGTTTTGTAGGCTTTCATCGGGCCGTCTCAATGCGACGACACCAGAATTAATGAGATATTCACATTCAATAGTGATCAACATCAAAAAATGGAGAGAGAGAGAGAGGGGGGAACCAAAGTTTGCCTGAATGACAAATTGTTGAATCAGTCAAATTTCCGCTGACATATCTATTACTGTGTGCTATGCTGTTTATATTGCGGCGTTGCACTTTTCAACCGTCAGGAGTTTTTTTTTCTCTCGCCCCGGTTGAGTCTGTTGCCTCAAGTTCACCTCTTTGTCCTCACCGCCGAGGCCATCCGCAGTGCTGGAGGACCACCATGGTGGAACCGTGGTACTATTCCTGAACTCCTGTACTGTATCAATGCTGCAGCAACGTACTATACACAAAGACGAACCAGAGTCCTATAGAACTCTTGATAGAGCCCTCTCGTTGGGCTGGATTCCCAGACACAGATTAAGCCTAACCATGATTACACAGGAACGACCGACCAGTGGCAGTCGTACACAGTATAGTTGTCTGACAGAGCCAAGTCATACAATGCTGATACTATTACAGAGCTCTGCTACACTGGTGCTACAGTGACAGACAGTCGATATTACACAGAAACAATCAACAAGTAGCAGTTGAAAAGTTCTCCATATTGCCCAGCCATGAAATGCTGTTTTTTCCCAGACATAGTTGAATTCAATGGAGTGGCATCCATTGAAATGATGATTTCATCCAAAAATGAATTGGCTTAAGCTGTGACCTGGGAAAACCGTCCCATAGTGATTTGAATCAGGCTTGTGCCCATGTTCAGCCTTGAGTTTAACACTGTAATGTTGTGTATATACTGTATCATGTTGTATTTCTGCAGCACTAACCACCCTGTGTGTGTGTGTGTGGTGTGTGTGTGTGTGTGTGTGTGTGTGTGTGTGTGTGTGTGTGTGTGTCTCTCTCTCTCTCTCCTGCAGCTACCTATGGAGCGTACCCCATCTGTAAAGGCTGCTCGTCTTCGTGCTCCAAGGACAACGGCTGTGTGAACTGCCAGCCCAAGCTCTTCCTGTTCCTGCGGAGGGAGAGGATGAGGCAGTATGGCGAGTGTCTCCACGCCTGTCCATCGGGATACTACGGAATGCGCTCCCCTGAGATCAACATGTGCTCCAGTAGGTGTCGTCCCGCCCCCCCCACCCCCCCCGGCCCATCTCCCGCAGCCTCCCGCACCTCCCCCTCACTCCCTCCTCTTCCTCCTCCATCACTCCCCCACGTTCCCCATTCCGTCATTCCCTCACACCCCCCACTCACCCCCCCAAACTCCCCCAAGCCCCCCCTCTCCTCCCCCACTCCTCAGCTCCCCTATTCCCGCCCCTCTCTCCCTCACCTCCCCGACCCCCCCCCCATCTCCCCCGGCTCCCCCGTCACATGATTTATTGTCTCGAGACATGTTCCTTATCCAAGAGAGACACACATACCTCACATTGTGATCCATTTGCACAGGTGGATGTTAGTAGTAGGGCCTGGGCCTCTCTCTCCCCATATCAACTGTGTAGACTGACTCAGTGTGGGATCCGAGCCTGTGCTTATGCCCCTGCCTCCACCCACGTAGTTTACATTTCAGAGACTGTTAGAAGGTGTTTTGGATGGCGACAAGAAACAGGGTTGTTTACAGACACACAGGATAACTTGCCGTCGTTCAAGTTCTAAGATTACCGTTTGTTTATGAAACCTCAGTAACACTGTCCCAGGGTCTCCAGATAAATAATACCAGCAGCGCTGCCATGTCCAGATTGAAGCAGGTGAACTGGGCTAATGAATTCAAGGCCCCCCGGTAAAGCTAATCTGTGATCTCATCCTGGGAGCATTTATCCTGCCTAAATTCGATAAAGAAAATTAAAAAAGAAAAACAATCAAATTATATATATTTCCATCCAACCATCCGTTTTAATATAACAATTCTTGTTCGGTTGGATTTATGCGCTGCGGTTGACGTGCTTCGTTCTAGACGTATCAGCGGAGCTAGATGTTGTTTGGATTCCATAACGTAAAACAGACAACACCTTAAGCCCACACACCCTTTGAATTATGCTTTCTATATTAAAACCGAACAGGCGAAGAGAGAGGGAAAAAAAAAAAAAAAAAAAAACCCACAGGGTTCTCATGGCTCTCAGGGAAGAATAATACAAAAATCCAATTAATGAAATATCTCCCTCTCCTCTCCTCTCTCTCGGCCCTGCTCCCCTGTCTCATAACCTTATTTTAACATGGAGTCTGGTGAGGGAGAAGCACGCTTTATGGGTCTTTGCAGAGCCCGAGGTGTTGGCTGAGTGTTTCATGTGAAAACAGAGAGAGGAACTTGAACCCATCGGGTTCTGTGAGCCAAACTCCTGACAGACACGGTGAAACGAAGCCCCAGAGGAGAGTGTCAAGACCTCCAGGTCCAATAAGCCAGACACGCTGCAGACATACACTATAACACACAGGAAAACCATTTGCTTACCCAATCACACAAACATGGACACGGACACACACACACATGGATGTGGACACACACACACACACACACACACACACACACACACATAGACATGGACACGCACGCACGCACACACACACACACACACACACACACACACACACAAACCGCATGCAAATAGGCTACGCCCATTGGTTGTGTGAAACATCACAAGGGAGGATAGCATGTTAAAGTCTGAAATGTTTTGCTTTTAGTAAACGGCTGGAGCTGGTATCAATTGAAGCCTCCCTCCCCAATACTCCCCACGTCTCACCCCCCCCCCCCCTCTCCCCCCTCCCCCCGTCCGGTCCCCCCCTGCACAGTGCACACACATCCCCATCTCATCTCGGTTCCCCACAATAAACGAGGAGAAGGAAAGGCCCGCAGTCATTTCACCCTATCTTCATACGTCTGGGGAAAATCGAAGGAGAAAGACATCTTGTTCTCTTGGTGGAGAGTCATTTGACTTCCCACTCACCCCCCCCACACCCCCCGCGCCCGCCACCGCCATCACCCCACTGTCTCTCCGGTTTTTGATTTAAAACGGTAGTGATGTGCGGCAGGATAATCTTGAGTTCCCCCTGCGAACACAGCGCTCTCAGAACTCAACCTCACACTGTCACGTAGCATCAGATCTCCGGGCAGCGCCTCACTTTGATGTGATCGCTGCGTTTCAGTTCAGGACTTCATAATCCAGCTTCGCGTTTGACCTTTCCCTCCCTAAGTTGCGCTCTTCATGTCATTTTGACAGAACCGTTCCCGGTCTGTCGGACCGTTAATAGGATGTTCTACAGGGTTGGCTCCCCAGATAATCGCCGGGTCACTGGGAGCGATTCGCGGGGCTGACACGGACGGCAGCTGGTCGTTCAGACCCGGTGACACCGGGGTGGGTCGGTTGGTTGTCTATGCAGAACATACGCACGCGTGCACGCACGCACGCACGGACACACACACACACACACACACACACACACACACAAACACAAGCACTCTCTCTCACACACACACACACACACACACACACTCTCACTCACGCACACACACACACACAAACACAAACACAAACCCGGTGTGGGTGCGTGCTCCTGCTTTCCGAGGGTTCTGGAACGTGGCATTACGTCTCTGTTATCATGGGGCTTTAACAACAGGCTCTGAAATCACTTAAGGAGCAGCTGCTTATTATTACACCAGAGTTTGTCTGTGTGATCTTATCTCATTCAAGAATGTTTTGTGGACTGCCTGGGTAAAAAGCAAACCAAAGCCAGAGAGAGAGAGAGAGAGAGAGAGAGAGAGAGAGAGAGACTTACACACTCTCTCAGACACTCTTGAGTCTGGAATCCCAGGGTAAGTTCCACACTCAGAGCCCAACAGCCCTCTCTTGACAGATACAAGGCGTTGGGGGAAGACAGAGAGAAAAGGCACTAGGCACAGTCTTCAGTGTGCTTATAATCACATTGTGTTAACAAGGTGTTAGAGAGAGAGAGAGAGAGAGAGAGAGAGAGAGAGAGAGAGAGAGAGAGAGACACTCTGAGTCAGGGCAGGTTCCACACGCAGGCCCAAAAAGCCTTCTTGACAGATCGTAGGTGTTAGGGGAAGACAGAGTGGGCGCTAGGCACACTCTTTAGCGTGCTTATAACCACATTGTATTAACAAGGTGTTACATATGCCGTGAGTAACTGTTTTGGTAACCTTTTCGTATGGGGGGGACATATTAGGCCCTAATTCGTAGCTTATAAGTTGCTAATTAGGCTATTTTTTGGGGGGGTTTTACTAACCATTTATTAGGTCTTTATTCAATATGTTCTTATTTTTTTTTATGTTCTTATGTTATTAGTCATGTAGTTAGACGGTAGATGTGATTTCAGCAACCCTCCAATAACAGTGTTATTACACAGGGAAAGGGCCAGCTTAAAGTAAAGAGTCACTGTCATTAGCTTCAGATATGCGAATAGTCAGGGTTTCGCCGCATGCGTTCACATCAGCCATTCCCCACCTGTTGCCTACAGTACTGTATCAGTCAACTGTGTTTTCATCTGGCTTAAAATATTAGGAGTTGAATGGTGGATAACGGTATACTGACTTTTACGGGAGTGCAAGTGTTGACAGGGACAGCATGAGAGTAATACTCCAAGCAAAGCTTCCTCCCAAGCCTTTTAGTCTGGGATAGATTGTCCCTACATGATCCCGCCCAACCCCCCCCCCCCCCCCCCCGCACAAGCAAGCCCCTCATGGCTCTGCACCACTCACACAGCAACACACACACACACACACACACACACACACACACACACACACACACACACACACACACACACACACACACACAGAAACCCCAGCACTGTCCCCTGCCAGGGTGGAAAACCTGTCTAGCAAAGCCTGAGATTGCCAATACCCTGGAAGTGTGGTTCAAATATCACAGCTCGTCCAGTGCCAGTATATATGCCACTTGAGACTCCTCTTGTCGGAGGCGATTTTTATAATACCATTTCTGATGTCTTTTTATTGCCTTTCTCCTCCTAAAAGTCCAATACTAAATACCATTGTTGTATTTCTTACTGGTTTGTCACATTTTACAACAGCGCTGGAGTTTGGATGATAGGTGGGCTGGGTTTTTTAAAGGGCACCGTGGGTATTCGGTGGGTCGGAAGTGTGGATGGGAGCCACACGTAAGTTCTCAAGGCCAAATGGGTACCAAAGTTCCTGAGTATAGGAACTAACCCATAATACCATGAGCTACGTTGGCAGCACCGGCATACTGCTACAGTCTCTCTCTCTCTTTCTCTCTCTCTCTCTCTCTCTCTCTCTCTCTCTCTCGCTCTCCCTGTGCGCCTGTGGGTATTTCCATTGCACATTTTAACCAGAGAAAAAGACCAGTTGCTTTTGGCCTTTGAGCCTTACCGAGGGACGGTTAATCATCACAGCTTTACAAACCACACTTTCAGATTTTGCCAGACAATACAATGGACACACCAAACCCAATGTTTCTCTGAGGACATCATAAGAACAGTTCTGCGCGTATGGTTTTCTATGACACTGTGTAATTGTGCACAGTGTGAGTGGACGGGCTGTCTTTATATCCACCCACTAGGCTAAGCCATACAGCTGTCCGTATGTCGGAGCTGGCTAAACTGATACATCAGGGAGAGCCACGGCATCTCCAATAAGCTAGGGCTCTGCAGGGTGTAGTCAGGCCCCAGGGACCACTGACATATCTGTCTGTCATCTCTCCCCTCTCTGTGCCATTTTGACTGACATTAACACCACCACTAGCCCGCCCAGCCCCTGTGTGAGGGGAGCTGAAGAGCAACCTTGTGTAAAAAAAAAACAGACTGGGGAGAGGAGAGAACATGCAGGCTTGGCCTTGTCCATGACCTCCTGCCATCTTCAGGTCCCCAGGACATGGCTGGTTGGCAGCGACCAAGCCAGGGGTGACATGTCAGCCAAACCCAAACCCCAGAAGCCTCTACGCAGACCCAGTCGAGTAGGTGAGAGCGGCGGCCGAGCGCTGCTTCTCCTCCGTCAAGCTTGGAGAGGAACGGTGGAAAAACGGGCCGTGTTTTCCCCTCCGCCGTGCCAGGGTCTTCTCAGAGAGCATGGAGTCTCCCACTGCTCGACATCAGGCCTGCTGGTTAGCGTTCTGGATCCGTTTGGGACTTTGTAGTCGACCGATGATTGGTTTGACAACTCAACCGGCCACCCACACCAAGCTCACAAGAAAGACCCTCTCAACACATTCTTGAAACGCCGACCGATCTTTGAGAAATAACACAACACACAAGACACAAGTCCTGCGTTTACATTTTTTTCATGAATGAATATTCAGATAAATAAATCAAGTGATTGCATATGGCCCTGTCAGATGTCTATGGAACAGCATGGCTCTGAGGTTGACACTCAGCTTTGAGTGTCCCTGATCTGATTGGTTGACTCTCCGTCCAGACCACAGCCAAAGAGAGCTGCTGCCAGGCGTGCACGATTAGATCACCACGGCGCTTGATGAGTCAACTCCAAATGCACTTGACATTGAAACCGCAGAAAACCGATACAGCGGAATGTGTACAAGGAGTGCAACTCAGGCTGACACAATAACTTTTTCAAAACCTCACTCTCCTCGCCCGATGACTGGGTTGCCTTTGAATACCTAAACAAACTGAACAGACATCTGTTACAGTCATATGTATATGAATCCGGGCAGGCTGGTGGAGACAGACATCGGAGGACGGGCTCAGGGCAATGCAAGGAATGGAACGGCGTGTTTGAAACCATGCCTCGTTCCATTCCGTGCATTACCACGAGCCTGTCCTAAGATCACTGCCTTCGCCAGCCTCCCCTGGTATGAATGCAACATATACCGACATTCTTAACCTTCAAACTTCACTCTCCCCAGCTCCTGACTGGATGCCTTTGAATACCTACCGGAGCAGAAACATCAGGATTTTCCGCCACTCGTATTAATTGAGCCGAGAATCATACAGACCAGTAGATAATGATGATAAGATGGTTAAGGCTCAAGAAGAACATTGGCCGTCCATCGGATTCCAGCGCGGCTGTACCGGTCCAGATCTGATGACCTCATTACTTCCTATTAGTCTCCCAGAGGCACCTAGAGGAGACTGTAAAGTTGGCTCAGAGGTTAATCCCATAGAGAGAGAAGACTAACCTGCCTCCCGTGTGCCTGGGCCCTGGGACTAGAGCCAGGCAGCCATGTTTCTTAACTGTCCGGTTCTGTGGTCTTTTTTTACTGGAGCTGCCCACTTGGTCCCCACCTGTCGATATGATCTTCATTCATTATGATCTGAAAAGGCAAAACTTGATCCTATATTATTCATTATGATCTGAAAAGGCAAAACTTGATCCTAGATTATTCATTATGATCTGAAGAGGCAAAACGGATCCTAGATCAGTACTCTGACTCTGAGACGCTTTATGAATACGTACCCCGGTCTCTCTCGTAAAAATAAATAAATAAAAAAAACCCAGAGAGGTCATGCTGATATTCCCTGTGGGAGCCTCCGTCTATCCTCTGTACTACACCCAGCTCTGCTCTACTCCTAAATAGCCTCCTTCTATCCTTTTTCCCAGCATTGCCACAGATAGCTTCTGTGCTGATAATCTGACAGAGGGATATCTATCTGATAACCTGACAGAGTGATCTATGTCTGTCACGATGACTCCCCCCTCAAAGGCATCTGCCTCTGATGACCTTTGACCCTTGAGCACTGACAGAGCTAGCTAGCTAGCGTCTCAGGATTCTGTTCCTGTCACCCGTATTGATGAGTCACTGACAGAGCTAGCTAGCTAGCGTCTCAGGATTCTCTTCCTGTCAGCCCCATATTGATGAGTCATTTTCAAGAGAATGACATATTGTATTATATTATGAAGTCTCCCAGAGACTCACTACCACCAGTGTTTCCCTTTTAAAGGGTCTTTCTGAAATTGAAATGAAACCTACTTTCTCAATCCAAATTGTAAGATGACCCCTGCCGTTTCTGTGTGCCGTTCTTTCAGTCAGCGAACCGGTGGCTTCACCTTGGCCGCTGTTTGTTGTCAATAAGTGAAGGTTGCACAACAAGCTGGGGCTTGAGACTTGAGCGCCAGATGTTCTTTTTTTTCCTTCTCTTTTTTTTTTTTGCCCTCTGTGTTTGGGGAGAGAGCGAGGGACTCTCAGGTGATGACAGGCCTGGGAAGGCTCGCGTCAGACAAGGGGTAGAGAGGCAGCGCTGCTTTCCAATTACTCCCGTGATTTACTAGCTGTTGTTCCCTTCTGTCCTGGTTCCTGACGTGGTATCGACACCCAGGCCCCATCGAGGTCTGGTTACAGAGGAACAAAGAGATGAAGAGAGACGGAGAGAGACGGAGGGATGGAGAGATGAAGGGAGGGTATATAAGAGGAGAGCGCATCCTGCCTTTGTGTGGCCCTATACCCCATCCTCTGTATCAGTCACACACACACACACACACACACCGAGCCAAAATCTCTACAGCGCTGTGTAACCCTACCACAACGGCATGTTTATTAAACACGAGATAAGCGTGTGTGTGATATGTTTGGACCAGGAACGAGAGGAGGGTGGGTTAGACGGGGGGGCGGCGGGGGGGGGGGGTGGTGGGGTAGTGACAGAGAGATGGCAGACATGTCTATACTGTGACTCTTGTTGTTTTTTCTCTATGTGTAGTTTGTTCTGTGCGGTGTCGGCCTACATGCTGGCCTTTGAAGGGGTGATACATGCCTGATGCATGCTTGCTCACGCCACATTCCCCGGTTCCCGCCAACACCCACTTTGCAACTCAATTAGCTATTAGCTATTGAGTTTCAACTATGGCCTCCAGAGAGATCGTCTCGTACTTCAGGGATAGTCTTCGAGGGCTGGCACAGATTAAACCTAATCCCTGGACTAAAATGCATCTTCAGGGGATATTTTCTATTGGAAATGTTATTTAGTCCAGGCCTAGGCTTAACCTGTCTCTTGGTAACCGGCCCCTAGTGTTTAGTTAGATCCCAGTGGTGTGTACTTGACTGTACCTGGAGCCAGGTGACGACTGGACATATCAATGGTCAGTTATTAGAAGGGTGTGAGTGGTTGCTTGGTGTTCTTCTGTCTTCTCAGAAGGTAAACAACAGGGCCAGCAGTACAGTGGGTGTGTCTCCAGACAACTCTGATTGGAGTGTGTGTGTGTGTGTGTGTGTGTGTGTGTGTGTGTGTGTGTGTGTGTGTGTGTGTGTGTGTGTGTGTGTGTATGTGTGTGGCGGGTTTGTTTAGACTGGTCGGGAAAGCGTGAGAGACCAGAGTGAGTGGGCAGAGGCCATACTTAGGGGTTCAAAGTGAAGAGGGGAGGGACCCCCTGGTTTAGCAGGAATGTGAAGGAGGAGGCCTGATGGTTAACTGGAGATGGTGTAATTAAGGGGCGTGATTGTGAGAACCTTCCCTGGGCCCTGAGAGGGTCACAGATAAAAGAGCAGGCCCTCGCTCTGTTTGCGTTACATGTGGAAAATCACTAACTACTACACACATACACCGAAACACACACACACACACACACACACACACACACACACACACACACACAGTTACGCCTCCCAACCCTTAGAGACAGAGAGGACCAGATGCCACCATACCTGGGAAAAGCCCAGTAGACACTGAAAAGAGGACTGCTATTGGTTGGTTGGTTGGCTATAGATTGTGGTTACCCGACACTCTGAGCCGATTGGGTAATCGGGCCACTTATGGCTTCTAAGGAGCGTCATAAATTAAACAGCTCTGGGAGCCTCCTTTTAATCATGTGGGCCAGAGCGTCGCCCCCCTGGTGCCGCTGGTGTAATTTGGCCCCTGCTTGACGTGCTATTTGCAGGGTAGGAGTCGTGATGACACGTCCTCTGGCCGGTCGGCGCTGCGTTTCATCGCGCGTCAGGGCGGGGCGTGGGAGGATAAATGCGGCGGTGCGTTCCTCACTTAAACACATCAGCGTTCGTTTGGCAGCAGGGGGCTCGCTGTGTTTTTTGTTCCCCACCACCCAAACTCTCCACTACACCACTCTAACCACCCCCCCCCCCCCCACACACACACACACACACACGCACCCACACACTCCACCCTCATCTCAAAACCACAGTCATAATCGTTGCGAATCGCGCAAAACAAAAGAGGTTGCTCCAAGCCAGCTTCGTAATCACAAAAAGTCCTTCTTATTCCATCCCGATGTTGGAATGTTTGATAAATATATTTTACAGTCAACAAAACCCAAGTTTGGGCATGAGTTATTGCAGTAGAAAACATGTCAGAACCAAAACAGAATAGTGTAGTGTCCTGTTGAAGAAAAACGATCGGATTCTAACCTAGCTCTCCTGCATACCCAGGACAGTGTGAGCCCGCTGTGCTAAAGCCTTTCTCTGGGAGCCAAGGGATGTCCTCAGGTTTCAGGCTTTCAAAAAAGCTCGAAGAAGAGACTGTGTTGTGTCTGGACTGTAACATTGTAGCATGTCAGAGCGATATGACATGTTCTCCTGCCTGTGTTGTCTCGGGATTGTAGCATGTAGCATGTCAGAAGGATGTGATGGGTTTCCGGCCTGTGCTGTGTTGAGAGGAGGTCACGGTGAGGTAATCCTTTACCGAAGCACTTTCACACTGCTCACCCTCTCACAGGCTCACCCTCTTTCAGGCAAAACAAAAACTGAAATATAGCTTGTCCCTGGAGAGAGATGATTCACAGGGCATCAACCGGATAGTGGGGGGTGGGTGGGATGGGAGGGCAGTAATCCTATCAAGAAACCCCTTCAGCCCTCGACCAACTCCAGATGGCATGAGTGTTCTGTACTGGCTGGACCCTGACTGACAATTCTCTCCCCTCTTTTCTCCTCTTTTCTCATCCCTTCCCCCTTTCCTCCCCTCTCTTCCCCTCTCTCTTCTCCTCTACTCCTCTCTTTCCCCTCTCTCCCCTCTCTTTCCCCCTCTCTTCCCCTCTCTCCCCCTCTCTTCCTCCCTCAGGGTGCAGGATAGATAACTGCGAGTCCTGCTTCAGTAAAGACTTCTGCACCAAGTGCAAGGCAGGTTTTTACCTGCACAAAGGGCGCTGCTTCGAGAAGTGCCCCGAGGGTTTCGCACCCCTGGAGGACACCATGGAGTGTGGAGGTGAGTGAAGACTGCACAGAGGGTATCGCCAAAGGTCAAAGGTCGCCAAAGACTCCCACAGTTTAGCTTTGACCATTTGACCAAGCACGCATGAATACAAAAAGCTGACATGTCTCCATTGCCTACATCGGAAGGGTATCTCGTATAATGGTTTGTTCTTTACAGTGCCTTGAACCGAGACCATGAAACCCACAGAGTAACCTCTAGTAGGCTGAAAGTACTTTTTATTGTCTGAACCAGAGAAGGACAGACAGACAGGACCACACACACACACACACACACAGGTTATGGCCAGCCTAGTCTACACTAGGCTGTAAAGCTTGACCTGGGGCCTCCTGGTCTCCTTTGCTGCCCTATTGAGGTCTCCTCCACTATCCCTATAACACTGCCTCTCCCCCCCAACGCACAGAGGGCTGTGAGGTGGGCCAGTGGAGCGAGTGGGGCTCCTGCACCAGGAGAAACAAAACCTGCGGCTTCAAGTGGGGTCTGGAGACCAGGACGCGGCACATCGTGAAGAAGCCGCCCAAGGACACGATACCCTGTCCCACCATCGCTGAGTCCAGGAGGTGCAAAATGGCCATGAGGCACTGCAGACGAGGTAAGGAAGAGGCTACCACCCTGGCAGGGGACAGTGCTGGGGTTTCTGTGTGTGTGTGTGTGTGTGTGTGTGTGTGTGTGTGTGTGTGCGCGAGCGTGTGTGTGTGTGCGCGCGAGCGTATGTGAGTGTGTGTGTGTGTGCGCGCGAGCGTGTGTGTGTGTGTGTGTGTGACCTCTATCTGTACCTTTGCAGTGTTTTTATGTGGGAGGATCATAACTAGCTAGAGTACTGCTCAAGGGTTATAGCGCTTTATTGACTTAAAAAATCAAGGGAAATGGAGCAGACCCCGTTTAGATGGACCCTTCCCCCCTCTCTGGGTCCCACCTGTCTCATTTAAGATACCACATAGTCTGTCTGCCCCCAACCCCACATTAAACCCGCGACTCCCTGAAACACAAACCCACCACTCTCTCCGGCTTTTTTCTTTTTTTTTCGCTTCATATTTTGGTTTTGAGGTGCACAGTGGAGTTTTCATGCTTGAAATATCAGTATTTTTCCACGGACGCCCTTTTGAAGCCAACTCACCAGGTTTTTCTTGGGTGTATTTTTCTCTCTCCTCTCCTCTCTCTCCTCACTGGAATTCTTCAAAGTAGGGAGCTGCAGGTTTCCTCAATGGCAGTCTCTGTTTCCTCTCGTCTATTTGAAAGTTATTTGCGGTACGCGCAGCATGTATGTCAGCCATTAAAAGAGAAAGTCAAATCTGGAAATATTTTTTGTGTAAATACAGCTAAGGAAATATTTTTTTTTTTACCGACGTTATTCCGTTTTTCTCAGATGATCTAAACAGCCCATTTAGAGTAGTCGATGATAGCCTTGTTCAAGAAGAGGGCTTATTGAGGAAGGTATACAAAACAGCTGCATTTACCTGAACATGTTTGATTTGCCTGTAAATTAGGACAAGCTGTGCTTATATACTTCTACGCTTTAATGGCCAAATAAGGAAATTGTTACGCTGGCAGATTTCATTCAAACCCTCCGAAAGAATAGCTGAAAAATAACATTGTTGAACAGGGGGAGGAAAATATTTTCCTCCCTTTTCGAGGGGCTTGCATGTTAAATTTGAATGTCATTTAGGGAGGTGGTGAGAGGGGAAATAAACTGGAAGTAAACCATGATCGTCTCTCATATTTCAGCAATGCTTAGAACGTCAGTGCTTTCTGGGTTGGAAACTGTGATTCTGTGGCACATTTCGTTCCTATTCCCTGTCTTGGCAGGGGGGAGGGGGGGGGGGGGGGTATGGGGGGGGGGTATTTTCCCCCCCTACACTCATTTAGCACTGCTTGCCTGACCTTTTCCACAAGTATTTTTATGGTCTTCTTTAATTAAAAGCTGGCATTGTTGCGCTTGGTGACTGGCATCAATTATCTAACATGAGGTCGGTGATTGAGAGTTATCGTGGAGTCTTAATTGAATGCATCACATCGCGGAGGAGTCTTTTTTCCTGCTATCCTTTAGAAACCAAACTGTGGGTTCCCCGCGTCGACTTATTATTGCTCTTGTCTGTCGGTGACGGCGTCATGGTGAGTCAGATGCCCAGTAGATCTGTCTTAATCCCATTCACTGTCTTTGTGAAGGATCTGCGGCTGCAATTGTGTGGTTAATCTTTGTCCGTAAACAAACTTGAGTTTGTGTCTAGATATGTGTGTGTGTGTGTGTGTGTGTGTGTGTGTGTGTGAACCTCTTAGCCTTTCTTCTGTAGCTCTTCTGGGGGGTCAGGAACAGCAGAAGAGGTGACTTAGTAATAAAGTGGAGTTTCATACTTAAGCTGCATTGTTAACTGCTCAAACCCTCTTCTCAAGCGGCTCAGACCAACTGCTCATGAAAAATACCCTCAACCCCCCCCCCCCCCCCCAATGCTACCAAAACCCTGTGAACTAAAAGACTTGCTCATGTCAAGCTGTTTAAATAAATACGATGTAAAATGTAAGCCATTATAAGTCGAGCGTGATGAGGATATGCCAAGAAAGAGAAGAGAAACACTCCAACAGTTCCCCGCAGCGGCAGTCCGCTTCAGTCACCAGAGAGAGACAGAGTGACGTAGCGGCTGACATTGAAAAATAATCACTTCTCGTACTGTAAATGATCATAAAGAGGGCATCCAATGGGAGGATAGTCTGGGCCTTCGGTGCGACCAAGTGACCAGGATGTGGTGACAAGACCCGTGGATGAAGATCAAGAGGTTCACGGAGAGGTCTCATTATGGCAGGGTTCATGATGAAATACCTCCCAGTTGACCTCCGAAATTACTACAGATTCCAGGGACTTTGCGGTTAAGGCCTCCAATGCTACCTAATACTAGACGGCTTTGCTCTGCAATATAACAAATTACGTCTCGAGACGTAAATAGGATTACTCTTCAGAGGCTACGGTAAACACAATGTATATTTTTCTCTCTATATCATTTTACAGATACAATAAACAGAAGAAGAAAAAAAAAAGAAAAAGAAAAAAAAAACAGTTTGAAGTGTTTGATCTCAAAAGACATTCCTATGAACCTGAATACAGCGCCGGTTGACAATTTCTTTACTGTAATTTATTTTCCCACCAGACACCAGTATTTGGGATAAGTATTGGATTATGTAACTGCAGACCGTACAGATTGCTATGGATTAAAATGGGAGACAGAAAATAAGGAGGAAAGAAAAAATATATAATCTCGGGGGGGTGGGGGGGTGGGGGGGCGGGGGTGGGGGGGGGGAGAGATGGTTCTGTACTGTAGGTACACACTCTTTATGGCCGTATTTATCTGATCTGACCGGCTTGCGTTTCCCTGGACTTAAATAACAATGGACATCATTTACAGATCCATGTCCTCGCGCTAATCCCTAACGCACAAGGACACGTGGCAGCGTACAGGATCACTCTCTCCTCCTTCTCACTGTCTCCTTAGTACCTAGACATAATCCCTCAGCAAAATATACATGGAGAGAGAAGAGAGAGAGCGAGAGAGAGAGAGAGAGAGAGAGAGAGAGAGAGAGAGAGAGAGAGAGTACAGCCCAGATAATGTCAGAGGATGTCAGAAGACAAAAGCATTTCTCCCACAGATGTGAGATGATGAGGTAGACGTATGATACGGAACATTCCGCCACTATAAATTATATACTCCACTTCCACTGCTGTGTTTCAACTGCGTTCCTCAACTTCTTCAACTAGTATTGACATAATAGCAGCGGTATCCTGGTAACTCGTGCCATCGTGGTGTCTCAGAAGTAATCCGAGAGTTGTGCGAGTTGCTTGGCTGCGTCTCTCTCTCTCTCTCTCTCTCTCTCTCTCTCTCTCTCTCTCTCCCTGAGGGCAGGTAAAGCACATGTCGTTCCGTCCTCGCTGTCCTCCCATTGGGCTGTAAACACGTCTTATAAGTATACCTGCTCCATTGGCCTCAGCTTTGACACGCTGCGTTGTCACCATCCCTTGTGTGTGTGTGTGTGTGTGTGTGTGTGTGTGTGTGTGTGTGTGTGTGTGCGTGCCTGCGTGTGTGTGTGTGTGTGTGTGTGTGTGTGTGTGTGTGTGTGTGCGTGCCTGTGTGTGTGTGTGTGTGTGTGTGTGTGTGTGTGTGTGTGTGTGTGTGTGTGTGTGTGTGTGTGTGTGTGTGTGTGTGTGTGTGTAGCTGTCTATCTGGAGCCTCAGGCTGCTCAATATTGATGCCATTAATAATCTCCCTCTGGAGAATCCCCTCAGCAATCCTGTCATCAGAATCACTGGTTTACAAACCGACATGTGACAAGTTCTCTCTCTCTCTCTCACCCTCTCTCTCTGTCTCAGTCTCCCTCTTTCTCATACAACTGTACTGCCTCTGTTTCCCCTCCCAGACAACCCCAGCTGGTTATTCCATGTCAACGATCTTATGATATTAGATGTTGTGTAAACAACTTAAAATGTTTTAAAGCTCCTAAAAACCGCCTCCCCTTTAATTTGGATTTAATCCCCTGGGTTTAGATTTAGGGAGAGTATAAGGTCCAACACAAACACGCCATTGAAACTCATTGGCTAATTTCCTACTGGTTCTACAAATCGGCTTTTGGATTCTCCGAGGTCCCATGAGAACCCGCTCGCAGTCGAAAACTGGAACCGGTTTGCCTTTTTTTTCTTTTTTTTACTTTTTCTTCCTCTTCCAGCTCATTACGAATAAAAAGAGCTAAGTAGTGACTAACCCATGAGATAATATAGAATAACTCAAGCCGCGCAAAAAAAAGACCAAGGAGATGAGCAAGACGCCTAGGCACCATGGCGACGGGGGGGGGGGCCGGGTCAGAGGGGGGAGATGGCATCCCATAATGATCACCCGTGGTCATTGGATTAGGATAACCGTGCCCTGAGAGAAGGAGGAGGCCTGTGTGGGTGTATTGATCCCCGCCCCCCCCGCCCTCTCCCCGGGTGTAACAGGAGAAACCCCTCTCTGCTGTAGAGGCTCAGCTGAGACCAACCTCACCACCAGACCAACATCATCAATCTACTATAACACTTAACCTCCTCGCTATTCAGTACAGGCACTTCTGCGACTAATGCTTCACGTTGGAAAGGGGATTTGTGTGTGTGTGTGTGTGTGTGTGTGTGTGTGTGTGTGTAAGCCTGTTCAAAATTGCTGAGTGACAGGCTAAAAGGCTTGTGAGGTCTTCATCAGCAGTCCCAGCTATGGAACATGACAGTGACAGGCAGGCTGCTGCTTGGGGCTCAGCAGTGCTTCCACAGAGGCCCAGCCAGCTGGTCTGCAGACTCCAGAACCCGGCCACGGTCTGGGGTCTGGGTCAGGGGGGCCCCAACCCAGACCAGTCCATTAGGCGCTGGATGACGGGTATATTCCGGGCCAGGTTCTGTCTTGTCTGAACCCGGTGCGGTTCTTCTGTGGAGAACACCCAACAGTACACGTAGACCTCCTGGTTCTTCGGTGTCTGGGAACCATCTGGTGCGGGCCTGCTGTAAAACGATGCACTGAGAACCGTGATTGCCTCAAATCCGCTCTGGAGGAAGCGCAGCCGCCCCGTCTGAAACACACACCGTCCGTGACACCAACCACCAACCCCGCTCCAATAAGACTGTGTGTGTGTTTGTGTGTGTGTACCGTATGTTTGTATGTATGCGTGTGTCCTGTATATTTGTGTGTGTGTGTGTGTGTACTGGGACACACACTATTTGTGTGTTTATGGCCCGATAGCCTAGAGATGGAGGCTCTGGCAGGCGCTGCCTGTCTCTCTCTTCTGAGCATTTCAATAACACCCACAGCATGGTCACATCTGACTCTGGCTCTGCGCTTTTTGGGGTTGGAAACCCAATATCTCCCAGCCTGGATGTCTCAGTGTCAGACATACCTCCTCCCCTGCCACTACCTACCATGCCAGTTTTTTGGGGAGCGTAGACGCACGCTAAGTTCCTCTTCTCACAGAGTGTTGCTCTGCACTCTTCTGCTCTCCACGGAGAGGTTCATGGGACTGCTCCTCCAAACTAAACAACAAGTGTTCTGCCTCTCCCTTTTTTTTTGTCTCTGCCGTCGCCACTACCACTCCTCTGTAACCAAACCTCTTAAACGCTCTCGGGAAGCGAGCCTCGTATTTCTTGGTCTATTCCTTTCTTTCTTTCTTTCTTTCTTGCGCTCTTCCCAAGGTCTTCCTGGCGTTCCCTCTCTCCTGTCTGTTTGGATCAGCGGTTCTTTGGCGGATGAGATGAATTTGCTGATTCGGGGCGATGATGACTCCTGACTGAGTCCCTCCTGATTTTGGACAACGATTCCGGACAACGGCAAAAGAGGGGGGTGATTAACGGGGCGATCCCCGCCCTCCGGGGGTCATACGACAGACAATCCGGATCACTTCTTCCCCCGCCAGCGGGAGCGGGCCGCCGAGCGCTTTCCCAGGGCAGACGGAGAGCTCTAATTGGGCTAATCCACGGCCTAATCTTCATTTAATAAGGCCACTCCATGGGGCTGACACGGTAGCTGCTAAGGGGCACTCAGAAGTGCCGCGCCCCGGGCCACAGGGGCAGAGGGGCACAGCTCCCACACCGGGACATCCAGTTCTCGCCATGAGCTGGGGGACAGGCGTTAACACGACATTAGCATTGACACGCATGCCTTGTATCGGACATTTAGTCAAAGTCGTGACTAGGGATACATTAGGGAACAAGTAGAGAAGAGAAGGAGGATGTTGTGTCGAAGGAAATTGATTTCACCTCTGAGCTCGAGATTCGTTCATGTGAGAGTTAGGTCACACGCTGGCTTGTTGAGCCTGTTGAACCAGTATTCAGAAGTCAGTATTCAGTAATAACTGAGTAACTCAGTTATTAACATGCTTTTACAGAGCACATTGAGTCATTGCTGAGGTATTTCAGAGTTATGGAATTGAGCGGTTTGGGTTATTAATAATAAAGTCCTGTTGTGTCAGAACCAGACAGAGAGGAACACGGGTCAGGAAGAAAAGACACATCAACTTGTCATTGGATTGGCCCGGGACGTCCGCAACCCCAGCCAATGGCAGTTATGGTCAGCGCTGCGGTCACAGTCACACATTAACACATGCTCTGTTTCACCCCAGTCTCACTGCTCTCTCCGACATCATACTTTTTCCTACAGTATGTGCTAATATATTCTTACATTTGCATATTCTTCTAACCGGATGGAAACAGATTATCGGAAGCCCATGTCTGGACAGGCAATCAACACTTGCTTAAATGCTGACTCTCGGTCGTTGACCGAAAAACTCTGGGTTTATTTTTCTGCCCCGTCAAGCGTTTTTTTTTTTAGCTGTTGTTAAATCTTCCACAGAAGGAGAAAATTCATTACCAGTAGTCTCCCCTTCGGTCTTCTCCTCTATCCTGGTTGCATTCCTCCTACTGTGGGGTGGGGGCGTAGGGGGATCGGGAAGTGGGGGTTTTGGGGGGGGGGAGGACGGGAGGACGGGCCAGTGGGAGTCTCTGATTAACTTCCCACTAAGTGCCCTTGCTCCCTGACCAAAATAAATATGGCCGCTGTCATTTTGTCAGCAACTGTCTTCGAGAGAGAGCAATATTTGAAACACCCCATGATCGTGCTGGCTTTTATATGGAGAATCCATCGTCATACCACAGGCATGAGTCGTAAACATGTGGAGGCTTTTCAAAGACCAGGGGGAAGAGGGGGGGTACAGGGGGGGTTGGGGGGGGGGGGGCAGTAGTGCTCACTGGGGCTCCATACTCCACATTATTGTCATCTGGCCTTTTCCAAGCAGGAAGAAAGAAGGGGAGGGGAGGGGGGGGGGGGGGGGGGGTAGGGTAGGGTGTGGGGGGGGGGGGGGAGTTTTTTTCTCACTCCTTGGCCAAGCGATGTAGTGGTTTCTACTGAGCTGCCTTTTGTAGTAGTCCTATTACAGATATATAGACATCTTGGCGTTTATTGTACTTAACTTTGTTTAAAAGTGTTGATTATTGCTGGATTCCCTTCAGGACCACAAAAGCTAACATTCAATAAAAGTCTGGAAACACCACTCGTAAGCTTTCCTAAGGACTTAGGTGTTGTGTGACAGAGTGATCTTTCTGAAAGTATTCCCAGCCAGGTCTCTGCCTCAGGTGTGATGAACTTACTTGCCAAGAGAGATCCAGTCAGGCGAGGCTGGTGGAGGTAGAAATCGGAGGATGGGCTCATTGGAATACATGGACTGGAATGGAGTGTTTGATACCATCCTTTGTGTGTATGTTACCATTCCTCTTTCCATTCCATGCATTGCAATGAGCCCGTCCTCCGATTTCTACCTCCACCAGCCTCCACTGAGCAGGACAGTAGATCTACACTGCAGAGCGGGGGGTAACAGTGTGTATGTGTGTGTGTGTGGGGGGGGGGGGGGTTACAGTGTGTAGGACAGCTTCCTTGACTCTGATCTGGCGCAGAGGAAATGAGGCATATGCACAACAACAACATCAACATCAACGTCAACACAACAACCCCATCAAAAACAGACCGTACACAAACAAACAAAGTGGCAGCATATTGGAGAGGGAGGGGGGGGGGGCTCCCTTAACATGCTCCACAAATGGGAGTAATTTCCCCCTACTGTACTGTACGAGGGCTACACGGCCCATTACGTTACTGCTGAGGCTGTCGGGAGGGTTCACTCGATAAGACACGTTTCTGTTGTTCCTGTACGCGCTCGGTGGTTTAGGTGTCTGGGAGATGAGACCGCGGTGGGAGATGAGGTGTGAAAGGAGTAGGCTCTGGTGTCCTCTGTTCAAGGTTCTCAGTTTCACATTGAGATAACCTTGAGACTTCTCCCCGATCCCTGTGTGGCCTCTGTGTAGCTCCTGTGTTCGCCATAACCCCTATGTAGTCCTTGTTAGGGCCTTTATACATAGCCCCTGTGTAGATCCTATGGAAGCTTTGTGGGACGTCTCTGCATAGCCTCTATGTAGCCCCTATGTAGCCTCTACATAGCCCCTGTGTAGCCTCTACGTAGTCCCTGTGTAGCCTCTACGTAGCCCCTATGTAGCCACTGTGTAGACTCTCTACTGTACATAACCCCTATGTAGCCCCTGTGGAGCCCCTGTGTAGACTCTCTACTGTACATAACCCCTATGTAGCCCCTGTGTAGCCTCTACGTAGTCCCTGTGGGGGCCGTGGCCGTGCTGCATCTCTGCCTGCCAGACCTCCAGCCCTCAGCTGCTGCCAGCTCTCCTACTGTGGCCCGCACATGCTTTCATCTCCTCACAGACCGCACATCACATAGCACACTAACACACACACACACACACACACACACACACACACACACACACACTCGCACACACACACAGAGACACATGCACACTCCCGCACACACACACATGCACACACACACACACACTCCCTCACACAAACACACTTTCACACAAACAGACAAACAGAGACCTCACACGCAGCGCAAGACAAATATCCACTCAATTCGACTCTAGTTCTTTCCATGGCTCTTTCCATCTTTTCCTCTCTCTTTCATTCTCACACATAAACACTCCCACTCATGCTATACCGTACAGTCCACTACTACACGCTGCAGCAGAGGCATGAATGAATGACAATGTGAATACACAACACAAGACACTGTGACATCCCCCCCCCACCCCCCCACCCCCCACCCTTCCTACCCCTCACAGTGCTGGCTGGAAAGGAAGGGAAGGAGGGGGGGGGGGGGGGGGGGAGAGAAGGAAAGAGGAGGAGGAGAGGGGGGGGTGGGCAACATCTGGTGCACAGTTGCACCGGCTCAGCCACCACCAGAAGCCCCTCTTCCCCCTCTTCTTCCTCCCCTCCTTCCCTCTCCATCCATCTCTGGCGGGCGTCTTTATAGAGACATCACAGCTTTTAATTAGAGCCTGATGACTCACAGAGAGGCTGTGGCTTCTGACCCACTCATGTCCAGGAGCACGGGCCCGGGAAACAGACACACAGACACAACAGAGTGGCCAGGCAAGTATAGGCTTGACTTGCACAGCTAATGGTGTTTGAGGTGTGTGTTTGAGGTGTGTGTTTGAGGTGTGTGTGTGTGTGTGTGTGTGTGTGTGTGTTTGTGTGTGTTTGTGTACTGTATATGTGTGTGTGTGTGTGTGTGTGTGTGTGTGTGTGTGTGTGTTTGTGTACTGTATATATGTGTGTGTGTGTGTGTGTGTGTGTGTGTGTATGCGAACAAACGCAGACAAAACACAGGGAGAAGCCCGAGACACTTCACTTATTGTGTTAAGCAGCGGCGCGCTCGTGGCGTTTTGTCGTCGACACGCAAGTAGCTCAGCCGCCGCGCCGCCAAGTCATCACCCGTCAAACTTTTCATTGTCTGCGAAACCCCATGTTTTTCCTCCTCACGGCCGAGCTGAAATGCGACTCTCGCGGAGAGGGAAAAAAGAAAGAAAGAACGCTCAAGACACCGTCGTCTGGATTGGTTTTGGCCCGTCCGGACTCCGGTCCCTCCCTCTGATGCTGTTTGACAAGAGCGCTCACCGAACTTCGAACTCGCTTATTCCCGAGGAGCGTTTGACCGTCCCCAGGTGGCCCCTGTCGTGTTGAGGCGACTGTAATCCCTTCTAACGTGGATCTAGTTTTTCCTCTCTGCCAGGTTACAGGATCACTTGGGGGGAGAGGGTGGGGGGGGGGGGGGGGGGGGGGCTTTGAGGCGGGGGTCTGCGGTTAAGGCGTAGCGCGAGTCGCTCTTTGAATTACTCCACGCGCTCCCTCTTTTGCCTTGATCCATCTCAGGAGATTTGTTTTTGTCTGGTGGACACACACACACTAACCCCTCTCTCTCTCTCTCTCTCTCTCTCTCTCTCTCTCTCTCTCTGTCTCTCTCGTAGAGGTGAGGCGCTGAAATGACCGTTGAAATTACACTGTAATCAGAGGAGGCCAGTAAAAACAAGAAAATGTTTGCCACATGTCAGGAAAGCTCACAGTTAGTGTTGAAGTGGAGTGGAAGGGAGGATTATTGACAGGAGAGATCAGTGGTGCATGGTTATGAAAAGCCGAACGGAGGTGACCCTGTGTGGGAGGGAGGTGTGTGTGTGTGTGTGTGTGTGTGTGTGTGTGCGTGTGCGTGAATGCGTCTGTGTGTGTGTGTGTGTGCGTCCGTCCGTGTGCGTGTGTGTTCGTGCGCGCTTGTGTGTGAGCGTGTGACCCATGTAGTATCTGAGTGATATAGGATCTCAGCTGTCTGTCCGACTTGTGTTTGACAGGCGTTTGATACACAACAGGCCTTAGAGAGGATCAGGGCCCTCCTGACTACTCTGGCCCCTCTCCCCACACAACAGGAGCCCCCCTGGCCCAGCACATCAAACTCTGACAGACTAACTCTGCGCAGTTTTGAAGAGACCTATTTCTTTCTTCTTCTTTTCTTTTTTTTTTTACCCCTAAAACGATGTTTCGCTGTCGGCTTTGAGCGCTTTTTCTCAAGGGGAAGATAGCGAAATGAGTTACCAAAACAATGGAAAGACCAAACAGAACAACACGCGGGGGAGAGACTGGGCTATCATTGATTCCCTTGTCATCAGCCTTTGCGCGGGGATTGCCTGGTGATCCCTCCAGCCCCCTGTCTCTGTCTCTGGGTTTAGTGTCTAAGCCGGGCCGACTTAGCTTGGCTCCCGCTTCGTTAGGCCCAGGTCCTGCTCTGGGGCGGCCCCGGGCTCTGGGACAGTCGCGGGGCTCCCGGTTCCAGACAGGGGAGAGAAGGGGTGGGGTGGGTGCGGGGGGGGGGGGGTTGGGGGGGGGGGGGGGATTTCCTTCTCTTGGTTCCCAGAATGAAGAGAGAGAGAGGGGAAGGGGGGGGATGAAGGGAGGGATGAAGGGACTTGTAGAGAAATGAGATATATAAGAGTAGAATCATGTTGGACAATTTCCTCTTATATCCTCCAAGCCCCCCCCCCCCCCCCCTCACAAGCCCTAGGAAAGAGGGGGGGAGGGGGGGGGGCTGGACCAGGGGGGGGGTGTAGGGTGTAGGAAGAGGAGAGTACACACACATATACCCCAGACAGACTGACTGTAGGGAGACACAAGCACACACATGCCCCAGACAGACTGGCTGTGTGTGGCAGACACTGGACCGCCCGGTATTTGTGTCCTCTCCTCTTGTTGTTAGAGACTTACTGTGTGTGTGTGTGTGTGTGTGTGTGTGTGTGTGTGTGTGTGTGTGTACTGTACGTATGAACACACCTTCCACTGAGCACACTTATTGCATGCCCCTTTATAGCTGTGCTAACAAACCTTTTATAGAGTAGGGGTGTTGTAATGCAGTGGGATCACTCCAGCAGGGCTGGTGGCTTGGGGGCTCTAGGGGGGGGGGGTAGAGCCAGGTAAATCCCCAGGCCTGGGCCCTCCATCGGGGGCTGACCCCCCTACTTGAGGCCCAGGCCCAGGCCCACCTTATCACCACCACCACCACCACCACCACCAGCAGGCCCAGGAAATGCAGATTCACACACACACACAAATGAAAAACAAATGTCCCGTCATCCAATAGTGTTTGTTTAATGGTGGTGTGAAAAGGTCACTTTGTTGGCAGGAATCAGAGCTTTATTTGGTTCCTGATCCGTTCTCAGTATGAGCGTGCTTTTAGAGGGTACAGTTAAGCCCGGCTAGGTGCTGTTTTACTGAGGGGGGAGAGAGTGAGGGAGACGGTTGGGGTCCTTTTGGAGTTGTTCAGTCTCGTGGTTATAGGATGCCAACAAGGCTTGTTTTAAAAGGGAAAGGTAGAGTGTGTAAAAGTCCACTTTCTTTAACAGTTCTGCCAAGTCCTGTTTTTATTAGCTTTTACTTTTTGGCAATCTTCGATGTTATTGTCTTTAACTGAGCACAAACTGTGGTTTCAATGACAATACATCGTCAATCAAAACACCAAGAAAGCGGGTCTATAGAGCCCCGGTCCGTAGTCCTGGTAGGTAACATTCAGAACGCTAGCCTCTAGAGTGTATGTTGTGTCCTGTGACTTGGGATCGAAACTAGCCTCGGGAGAAGAAGGATCAACTCTGTTACAATGGCATGTAGGAAATATTTACTAACATCTGAGAGAGATAAAAAAAATAAAAAAAAGATTTTATTGTGATCTGATTATGATATGGGAGATAACAGAACAAGAGGACAATGGAGGAGCCCCACCCCCCCCACTCACACACACACCTACACACACTCCTTCACAAACACACACATCAGCTCAGTCACTGATACACACGCACACATACGCACACACACGCACACACACACCTACACACACTCACGTACAACAGTGCGCACACATACACCAGTATAACCGCACTCACACACCAGTTCAGCCACTGAGATATGCGCACACACACACACACACACACACACACGCGCGCGACCCGGACTACAGAAACAGTTGTGGGAACGCCCCCCCCCCCCCCTTTGATAAAGACTGAGCTTTTTATTTTACTCGTCAGAAATGAAACATAACATTTAGCCATTCATTAAAGTCAACTAGAGCTAATTATCCCTCATTAAGTCGTGGGGCCGTGGGGCTGGAGCTCTATGTATTTAGACCCAGATGTGTATGTGAGTCAGTCGGGGAGATAGCAGACCGCAGATGATGCTGTGTGTGCAGCTCTCTCTCTCTCTCTCTCTCTCCCTCCCTCTGTCTCTCTCTCTGTCTCCCTCTCTCTCTCTCTCCCTCATTCTCTCTCTCTCTCCCCCTCTCTCTTTCTCTCTCTCTCCCTCCCTCCCTCCCTCCCTCTCTCTCTCTCTCTCTCTCTCTCGGGCTCGCGGTTTCAGGCGTATCAGACACAGCGGTGCGAGTCATCGCGTTCCGTTTTCCGACTTTGCCGACGTTGCCGTGGACGACAGGGGCCGGAGCTGTGACTCCACGGGCCGGCTGCTCTTTTGATTTTTTTTACCCCCAAATTGGGCCTGTGGTCTCTCTCTCTCTCTCTCTCTCTCTCTCTCTCTCTCTCTCTCTCTCTCTCTCTGTCTGTCTCTCCTCTCTCTACCCCTAGCCTGCTATATTGAGGCGGCGTGGCGGCGTGGCTGTGGGTGCGGTTTTAGGCCGGAGTCAGACATGTGACCCAAATATTTACAGGTAGCTCTCTCTCATTTGAGGGAGGCTAAGTATAGGCTACCTGTCCAGCTAGTGATGAGAGGCTATACAAACTGACGGGATGTTTTCATCATGGCAACCATCATGGCAACCCTCCCTCCTTCCCTCCTTCCCTCCCTCCCTCCCTCCCCATACTTACTCCCCCAGGGAAAGCTGGCGGAGGCTGGAGGCTGACATCGGAGGACGGGGTTCATTGTATGGAATGGAATGCGTTCAAAAATGAGCCCCGATTTTTTTGCGCCTTCCACCAGCCATTACCGCATACTCCCCTTAGCGTTTCTGGATACCGTCTTCAGTTTTACAGGCGGAGGGTCAAACCTTACCACCGCCGGACAGATGAATCACTCCTGCGTGGTTTTGCACAGGGTTCTCCTCCTCCTCCCAGTAAAAGTCCCTCATCTTGAGGAGTCAAGGTTTTTCTCTTTGACTCATGGTCAGGGTAACACCGCATCAAAGGGGCCGGACCTGTCTAACCTGTCTAATCTCCGCCGCCTCCTCGAAGATGAGAAAATAATGACCCACCTTCCTAATCCCAACATTAGCTTATTTTTTATTTTTTTATTTTTTTTAAATCGGAATGCATATGTTTTAAATCATCCTCGCTAAGCAGCTCTGTGATTGTAAGCAGAGCACAGGGGGTTGTGGGCGGGGGGGGGGGGGGGGGGTGGGGGGGCGGGGGGGGGGGCGGTGGTGAAGAGAGAAGAGAAGGTACGCTCCAGAATAATCTCGTTAGTCTAAATGACGCTGTGCAGAGAGTCTCTTGTCAGCTGGTTGGCAAGACGGACTTCTTCTCTCGTAAAAAGATTGTCCTCTTTGGGCAGAAAAAAAGCTGTTTCCTCCTCCTCTCCCTCCACGACACGTCCCTGTTGGTCTTTCCCTCTATTTCCTCCTTTCCTATTATTTCTCTCTAATTCTCTTTTCTGTCTGTCTGACTCTGTCTCTCTCTGACTCTCTCTCTCTCTCTCTCTCTCTCTCTCTCTCTCTCTCTCTCTCTCTCTCTCTCTGTCTCTCTCTGTCTCTCTCTCTCTCTCTCTCTCTCTCTCTCTGTCTCTCTCTCTCTCTCTCTCTGTCTCTCTCCCTCTTTCTTCCTCTACTGTATATCTTAGTGACTGTCACTCAAATGGTGCCTCTACCTCTCTCTCACTTCGTCATTATCACCCATCCATCCAATACCCACACACACACACACACACACACACACACACACACACACACACACACACACACACACACACACAGAGTGTGCTCCTGTCAGTGGAGTGTATCCTCTTCCAGACAAGAGCAGCTCTCCTCTGTGTGTGTGTGTGTGTGTGTGTGTGTGTGTGTGTGTGTGGGTGTGTGTGTGTGTGTGTGTGTGTGTGTGTGTGTGTGTGTGTGTGTGTGAGGGGAGCTCTGGCTGGCTACAGATCCGTTCCCCTTCACGGCATTATAAATGTATGTGTGAGGAGGCCCTTAATGGCTGCTAATCCAATTTCTGCCACTGAAATCAAATCTCACTGGCGCCAGTCGTCCTCTCAGTAGTCCTCTCCTTCCCTCACAAATAATGGCCTCAGCCTTGGCCTGTTCATGAAAAAGCAGAGATGCCAAAAAATTCCGGCTTTACCGTACTTTTAAGTCCACCAGAATCTACTTCAAAATAGTTTCGAACCCCCCCCCCCCCCCCTCCCTCACACACACACACACACACCTGACAACCCTACTTCTTCTTCTAAGAACGTTTTTTTTTTTCCTTCTTTTTTTTTTTTCTTCAATTGACGGTCTGAAGATGACAGCGTTTACTGGTTGGATGAGGTAACGCAAGGAGTGGAGAGGAGTGGTTGTCAGGAGGAGGAGGAGGAGGAGGAGGAGGAGACCATTTACCGTTGGTCTTAATGTCTCCTTGAGGTCAGCCATCGATTTCCTCCGACCGCGAGCTGCTGGAGATAAGATTAGGCCTTCGATTCCTGCTGCTGCCCGCTCCCGACACAGGCGCGCAGTCGGGGATGAAGTCACTTGGCCCTGCCTGCCGCCATGCTGGGCAGTCAGTGCATCTCTCTTTTCATTAGGCCTCTGTGATTACAGGCTGGCATGCAGATGCAGATACACATACACGTGGTCCTCTGTGGCTCAGTTGGTAGAGCATGGCGCTAACAACGCTTAGATTGTGGGTTCGATTCCTGCTGGGACCATATATACTGAAATGTATGCTCTTACTGTAATGTAAGTCGC
>NC_139664.1:17736232-17741232 GCF_951799395.1 Argentina silus
ACACATACACACACACACACATACATACACACACACATGCACAGTGGTAGTGGCGGGGTCATCCTCGTCAGAGATAAACACTCATGCCACAACTTCTGCTTCTGATTTGAACATACAAAACATTTTGATTTGCTTATAAGTTTTCAGTTTATTTGTTTGTTAGTTTGTCTAACTTGTCTACTAGGTTTAGTTGGCAGCTGCTGATTCTATCTACAAAAGAAAACTAAACAATGTCAAATTAAGTATTGCAGAATTGACGCTAAATGCAGCCAAAACGGAAAGGAAAATGCAAAAAAAAAAATCAAATACATTTTTTGAGATAAAAGTCATTCTTCCTTTTTGGCAGTGAGTCGTAATTCTTGTTGTGGCAGTTATGAAGTGAAAATTATTTGAAGCTTTCTGTTCGTTCCAGGACACAATTATCTGTACTCGCTCGAAGATTTATGAATTTGTCCCTGGTTTTTGAAAGCAATCGAGTTGACTTAATCATTTCTTTCCTGGTAAATTAAACTGTTTCTTCTGTGAACCCGGGTAATCAGCTTAAGTGATTACATTGTAAATATGACATGATGAAAGCTCTCTGTGTATTAGGTCGGAGGAAATGCTCCAACGTAGAATGAAGCCCTGCTGTGATTATGCATCAGGCATTGTACTGTATCTGAGACAGCTGGAAGAGGTTTGTCTTGGTATTGGTTGCCCTCTAGCTGTCAGTCTGGAGAAGGTAGGTTATGAAATATTGCCTGGAAAGCCTAACAAGCCTAACAACTGTGATGCTGTTATGGAAAGTTTGTTTATGGAGAAACAATGTTCATCAGCTCAGCTCAGCTCAGCTCAGTCAGATGGCTCTCTAGAAGAAGGATGTTACACGGTGCTCTAGCTTCGTACAACGATGAACACCGTCGAGGGGAACGGTTTCTTCCCCCTTGTAGCGATGTCGACAGTATTTTGTCTTGGTTGCTGTCTAAACTTGAGTTTTACCTGACAATTTTACCTGACGATGTAAAGATACTGTATACTGATTTGTCTGTTGTTACAAGAATGGAATACAGTATTGAGTTGGAAACTCCTCAAAAACAGCGTGGATTATAGATTTCCTGCCTGTTCTCTTTGGCTATCCCTAACCCGATCCCGCGAAAGGCTAGGTCCTCAGCGAGCTCTATATTTGCTCTACACGCAAATGCTGTTAATATAACCTTTTTTTTTATAAGAAAGGATATTGTTCTAATGCCTCAAAGGAAAGGTCCATCTGGGTTCAGGCCCGGCTACAGAGGGGTTTCATACTGTACTGCCTGTGGGCTTGACATCCATCAGAGTTAATTCATCCTGAGTTGATTGCATTGAAGGCCATGTTTTTGAAGGCCATAGCAACACTGTTTTCGATTGAGAACGACCTCTTTAAATGGACTGTTAGGAAAAGGAACGTATCGTCCAGATGGACGCGAGCATTAATGCGCTCGCGAACCGTCATAACCATACCGTAACTCACCCGAGAAATCGAAAGCGACATTTACCAAACAAGCCTCGCAACTTTTCCTGTGAACGTTTTTTTTTTTTCTATTGGAGGGGCATGGAAACTGCAGATCAAAGAGATGTTAAAGGATTTGTCCCCCTGAGAGGGAATTGGATGTTGAAGCTGTTGTACTCAGGAGAGCAGATTGTAAACGAGGTAGGCCTGTTGTGTGCCTAGTACATTTTTACTTGTTGCCCTGGCCTGGAATGGCGGGCAGGCGGCGTGACCGAAAATAGCAAAAATTGAATTAATGACAGGAAATTACTTTTGAGATTGTTGGATATTTGCGCAAACCGTTACACCAGTTGAGAAGACCCGTTCAAAGAACGAAGGGGGAAAAACAGCAAGTTTTTTTTAATATCTTGTTTTCTCATGCGTGTCCTCATTTTGAGCCAATCATATTAGGGCATATATTTTTCGTTTGCGTGTAAAATTGGACTTCGCTGTATTTCTTTTTGGAGCGGCGCTGAAAGTGGCCAGGCCATATGAGAAGGGAATCAGAGGTAATTCTGCCACACATGACACACTTTTGCCTCATTTTCCTGGGTGAAATGGCCTGAACAAGTGTAATAATAACATAGCCAGCCAAGCTGTGAAAGCCTTCTGTTTAGACATAATTTTATGCAGCATTTTTCTTCATTTTCCCCCCTCGGCGAACCATAGCATGCCTTGTTTCTTTGTGTGCCAGATCAGCTTCCAGATTGCATCTCGTCATCCAAGCCTGACTCTACTTTTCCCCCCATCAGACTTTTTTCTTTCCCTTGAATTCCCTCACACTCGCCCTCACACACACACACACACACACACACACACACACACACTCACTCTCTCTCACACACACACACACACTCTCTTCTTCTTGCTCTCTCTCTCTCACACACACACACACACATACACACACACACACACACACACACACACGCACACACACACACACAAACTCACTCTCACACAAAAACTCTCAGACACACACACACACACACTTCGTTATCTTACTTGTGGCCTTTGGCAATCAGAGCAGAATGTTGCCTTGTGGTTGGTTGGTTTGGTGGTTGGGGCAGCCAGCGCTGGCCTGCCGTGGTTGGTGAGCCATTGGTGGGTCCAGAGGTTCTGCCACACAAAGGTTCCATCAGCACAGGAAGCTCTGTTCCCACTCCCAGCATGCCTTGCCCACCCCAGCGACACCTGGGATGCATTAACCTTGGTCCTTGGACCTTTCCAGTTCGAAGAGTGTTATGCAACGTCCCCCCCCACCCCCCACCCCCCCCCCCCCCCCCCCCCCCTCCCCGTCTGTGTTCCCCCAGAAGTGTGAGTGGAAGTGATGGGAAGGGAGGAAGGGTGGATAAAGGTTTGTTTTCCGGGGGAACACACAGTCTGAAGTTCTTCTGTTGCCAGCCCTCAGCCCTGTAGAGCTGGTCTGTTAGCTTTGAGTGGGTGACGGGGATCCAGACCAGTAGAGGCTGTCGGAGGTAGAAATCGGAGGACGGGCTCATTGTAATTCATGGTCATGGAGTGAGGAATGGTATCAAACCCGTTGAGCCCGAGGATATGATTGATTTATTGGTTTGCGGTTGACCTTTTCCTTGTTCTTGTCTTTCAGGAGTATCAGCGAAGCACCGACCCAAAGAAGCAAAGAAGAAGTCCAACAAGCAGAGGCTCCGGTTCCGGGCCCAGAACCAGCACAGTGACCACCTGGCGTCTGTGCGCTCCAGCCAGTGAGGACTGACCGAGTAGAAACCGCCACACCCCGTGGAACCGAGAACAAGAAAGCTGCTAGCCGCTGCTCCACACCTCTCCCCCTCACCACTCCCCCCCCCCCCCCCCCCCCCCGCCAACACCCACCTCCCCCAGCACCCCCCAGTCAAACACACCCAATTACTGACAGACACTATACACATCATGTCGAACAAACGTAGAAAAAAAAAAAACACGCTCTATATCTCTGTCTCTCCGCCTCCTGCTGCCGCCCCCCCCCCCCACACACACACTCCAAACCCTAATCCTAAACACCTCCCCCCGTAGCGGTGACAGATCAGATCAACCCATCAGCAGAACCCCCCCGCAACAACCACCACCACCACCACCCCCCCTCCTGCCCTGTGACCCCACTGTGACCCCCCCCCCCCCCCCCCCCCCCCCCCTCATCCCCAACTGACATCTCTCATAGAACTCATAGAACACTTGTTCCCTTCGCTCAACATGTCCTAACAGTCTGGGGAGACCGAAACCAAGAGGGACAACAGAGACTGAGGAGGTGATCGAGCCAGCAGGAGAGAAGGAGAGGGACGGACGTTGGCACAACGGTGTGATCAAGCTATCTGGGGGGCTGGAGATGGAAAGAGAGACTGTCAGAGAGAGAGAGAGGAGGAATGAGTGGAGAGATAGAATAAGAGGAAGATGAAGAGAAGAAGAAGAAGGAGAAGAAGGAGATTGTCGGCAGAAGAAATGAGGAAATGACGGATATAACTGACGTCTTGAGAATGAAAAAAAAAAAAGAGACACTTTTCTGTATTTATGTCGAACCCTTTATTTTCGCGCCCGCCCCCCCACCCCCCCCACCCCACCCCTCCCACCCCCCCACTCCGAAGGAGGCGGATCGTTCCATTGATGGCCTTTGTGTTGATTCTGTACATTTTTGAGAGTAACGTTACGAAATACCATGCATAGTTGCAGCGTATTTTATTTTATTCTCAGCACAAAATGTTTACGTCCAGAAACGCTTTATGCTCTAACTGTATAGTGTGGATACAAGAAATTTAGTTGTTCGACTTAGCATGGCAACAAACTCATATGTACATAGTGGATGAGTTTATCTAATTATGAAAACCTATGACTGTATTTTCAGTATTGACTCCTTCACCGTTCTAAATGTTTTAGAGAGAAAAGGTTGTAATACCAAGCTACAGATTAAAAAAAAAAAGATTAAAAACTAAATAATAAACATAGCCACCAAACATAGCTATTACATTTATATGGTATATATTTGATTTATTTATTGATTCTATTTTGTACTTTTGTGTTCGGTGAGAATGTTTTTCTCATACTGTTAATCTCTCTGTGGATCCTCTATAACAATACACATATCTTTACAACGTGGACCTGGTTTGTGTCTGGTATGTCATACGAAGCGAAAATGACCTCATCTACTGATTTCAATGTTTCAAAAAAAAGAAAAGAACAAAATGTATGCTTTGTTTGACATATTTTAGGTTTGATATTCAGGATTCAACAAATATAATGGTCATAGGACTGCATATGTGTACATTGTGTTTTATTAAAAATACATTTCATGTGACTGTGTGATTTTCAACGGAGCGTTTCAATCCCGTACTGTTTATGTGCAGTGAAGAGTACTTCAACACTTAATCCCTCTCTCCCACTTCAGTATATACAATTATGTAATTTAAAAAAGAAAAAAAAAACATTTGTAATATCAATCATATGCACACTGCATGACATGCAGCGTTGCAGCCAAAGGATAAGGACACGG
>NC_139664.1:17746232-17756232 GCF_951799395.1 Argentina silus
CTGAGGGAGCGGGGGGGGGGGGGGGGGGGGGGGGGGCTGGCCTGGGTAGTGGAGAAGGGGAGAGGGGAGGGGAGGGGAGGGGGGGGTATGGGTCCCAAGGGGGTGGGAGTCAGGAGTGCTGTAAGAGAGGTAAGAGGGGTTGTGTGTGGGGGGGGGGGGGGTACAGTAGGGGGTAAAGGAGGTTCTCATTGTCCAGGAATGTTTACCCCCCACCCCAACCCTCACACACACACACACACACACACACACACACACACACACACACACACACACACACACACACACACTACCACCACCACCAACACCACCACCACCACCCTAAGGCCTTCATTCAAAGGGAGATTATGCACTGCCATGCTTCACAGTCAACTTTTGCCTCAACTTGGAGGGTCTTGAGGAGACAGAATCATCCATAAACACAACACAACACACTGTACCGTAGCTAAGCTGCCGCCACACAATAAGGAGCCTGTTGTTTTCTCCCACCCACACACCACCTCACACTCCCAAACACACACACACACATACACACTCACACACACACTCAGTGATGGTGGTCTGGTGAGAGGTGGGAGTGGAGGCGTTGTACAGCAGGGTGTCATACTGCTGTCTCTCCCCTCCTACAGACAGACACACACACACACACACACACACACACACACACACACACATATACACACACATACACACACACACACACACCCTCAGCGATGGGGGGTCTGGTCTGAGGTAGGAGTGGAGGTGTCATGCAGCAGGGTGTCCTACGCCAGTCTCTCCCCTCCTCTCCGTCGTCTGGGTCTCTTGGAGCCTGAGGGGGGGGGGGGGGGGGGGGGGGCGGCGAATGCATGCAATACCTGCCATAATTGCTTTAAAATGAGCGGCCCAAAGTCTTTAAGGTGGTCTGTAATTATTTCAGGTCTTTTATATTTGAAAAGCTGGAGGAATCCCCCCTCCTATCCCGTCTCATGTGACCGAACTCAAGGTTTTCTGGGATACGTCGATCCGCGGAGGCTTGCGGAGGTAGACGTCGGAAGGACGGGGGCTCGTTGTCACGCACGGAACGGAATGAGGATCCAACCCAGGAATACCGTTCCTCATTCCGTTCCGTGCATTACAACGACCCCATCCTCCGATGTCTACCTCCACCAGCCTCCACGGATGTCAATCACACATAGTACTTATTAGCTAAGAGAACAAAAGAGTTTCTAGTCCATCAAACCAGGGCAACTACAGTAAGGTTGTCGTATCAAATCCTCCACTAAAACCCTCGACCACGGTACCCCCCCCTCCCCAGTAGAGTTTAACAGCCTCTGTAACCCATCCAGAGGAGAGTGTTCTCCTAATCAAATGGCTAACCATGGGTAGCGTCCTGTGAGATCCTCAGCCTGTGTTGAGATTGGCTGCGCTTTAAAAAACAAAACAAAAAAAAACAACCCTGCTAGCGTGAAGCTTTACAGAGCCATTATACGACTCCAACGTAGCAGCGTTACTGTAGAAAGGAGCAGTGAAGCCCCCCTTAATGGCAAACCTGGCCTGCGTGCATTGTGTGTGAAGTGAAATAAAACACATGTTGTTTGGATGAGGAGGCAGCCGGACCAGCCTCCGTTCGCTAGCTGCTATCTCCTTGTGTGGTTTGGTTTGGCAGCGGTTCCGTGGGTCCGGGGGCGTGCGGCTTGGGCATCCGTCTGGGGGCGGGAGGCATCAGGCATCAGGCATCAGGCATCAGGCGTCAGGCACGGCAGCGTGCTGCTCAGGCCCCCTGCGTTGCCGCTGGATGTGAGGGGGATTTGTTTTCCGACCCTTAAGAGGGCTCGGGGGGGGCTTTGGAGATCTGGGTGTCAGACAGGGAGTCTAGCAGGCTCCGGTCCGGGTGTGTGTGTAGTGTGTGTAGTGTGTGTAGTGTGTGTAGTGTGTGTGTGTGTGTGTGTGTGCGCGCGTGGGGGGGTTAAGCCTCAATCAAACAGGTTTATGTAGACCACAGGTTTGACAGTCCAGCGCCCACACAAACACACACGCACACACAGACACACACACATCATCAACCCCATGCTGATGTCACACCAAACTGGCACCAGAGTGGGATGTTTAGTCAGAGAGGTACACACATTTAGACACAATGCCTTGACCCCTGACCTTTTGTCAGCCACTCACAGTATATATATATCCTCTTGTGGTCTCTGTGTGTGTGTTCGTGTCCATGTTTGAACATTCATTTTTAAAACAAAATAAACACCATGGCATTTATGTGACCTGCGGGATCATTATAACGGTGAGGTGCGATCCAACCAGGCTGATCGTAACACAATAGCCTCCATACCAGCCTGGCCAACAGCCACGCTGTACCGCCCTGTTCTGTAGCTCTCTGCTGGGGGACAATTAGAGCCAGGCAGGGCTTGTCCTTGGTTAGCTCTTGGATGCTGGACCAACCTAGGAAAATTAAATTGCCTCTGGTCTGGAAATGTTTGTTGAGCAGTAGAAGACATTGTTTTCTATGGTCATAAAGCAGGCACCAGGATATAATGTACTGTAGATCTCATCTCGACCACTGTGTGTGGTGGAGTAAATCCTTTGTTGGAAAGAGGCACACTACTGTTTTGTGCTTTGCTAATGTATGTTTCTGTGCTCAAGATCATCATCAAATGGTTTTGTTCTCGACTCCCAGAGAGAGGGGGAGCTGTTAACGCTGATTCTCTGTCAGTGTAAAAAGCCAATGCAAGTCATCTACAATACCATTCAGATACCAACACCCTCGGGCGAAAACATCTCCTCGGTGTGAGCACCGGTAATCAGGAACATTGTCACAATAATAGCCCAAACGACAGTAACCAGTCCTGATTCAACATGAAAACCTCCCAACAGACACCAATGACTGTGAAGAGACCCTTCAAGTTGAACAAAAGGGGACCAGAGCATCATCTCTGCATCATCTCCACCAGTGGTCCTCAATCCTGGTCCAGGAGAGCCCACACTATCGTACGACAGGTGGTAGTCCCAGCTCAGCACTTATTCAAACACCTGATTCAGCTAATCATGGTTTTGAAGATCAGTTGATTCGATCCATCAGGTGTGATGTTAGCGACACAAACCTGGACCCAATGCGGCTCTCCAGGATCAGGGTTGAGGATCACTTGATCTACGCTCAATTCCTCCGACGTACACTACAACTACTTCCTCTATTTCCTGTCGGCGACGCGACGTAGCGGTGAACGAAACGACATTTTGACGCGGTCGATGGGAACCCTGCCAAAGCATCTGCAACACAGGAAGAGAATTCAACGGCAGAGCGTTGTGTAATTAGTCTAATAAATGTTTTAACGTGGATGTATTGGAAACAAAGCAGGGCTTATTGCGGCGCGCATGGCTTTTATTGTGAGACCTTGTAAGCGGATGATGTCTTCTGCTCCGAGTCAAAGGCCTCTCTCATTCAGGCGACTATGAAACAATTTAACAGGAGCCCTCGCACTAACAAAAAAAAAACGTCTCTACTACTGAGGAGGCAAAATGTGGAACTGCTCTCCTTTTTTTAATAATACAAGGATGTCATTAAAAAAATCCATGTATGGATTTTGTTTTAATTCAAGAGCCCTTTTTTATGACAGTATTAACCCTGGTAAAAGATATGTGAATGAATGTAAAAAAAAAAAACGTGGATTCCATCGCGAAAACATGCTGATTTCATTCTCTTTTAACTATGTGCTAAGTAACATGGATGCTTGTTTGTAACGTTCATTAAAAAAGGCAATGTGAGGCCAAGGCTGTGTGAATGGCAGTGTTAGAAGAGCTACTGTACTGAAACTGTGACATGTTTTTGGTTTACTACTGTACAGTACAGCCTGCCATGCTCATTACTGGGAAGGCTAGGCGGCTATGCTGGTTAAAAGCCGCCTGCCCAGAGCCTCTGGTTAGACCCTGTACACACACACACGCACACACACACACACACACACACACACACACACACACACACGCACACACCAACGCACGCACACACACACACACACACACACACACACACGTGCGCACGCACACACACACACACACACACACACACACACACACACAAACCTTCTTTAATGGGCAGGGGCTGCCAGTTAAGGCTCTTGCTGGCTCCTACCATAGATGTGGCTTTCCACAGGGGTGTTGGGGGCGCCGGGGGGCAGAGAGGGGGTCAGGCACGTTCACCACTGGAGTGTTGGCCGGCCAAATTGCTGCCACATGAATGGCTGATGCACTTGTGATTGGGAAACGAAGGAGAAAGAAAGGTGGAAAAGTGTTTGAACGGTTTTAGCCTGGAAGCAGTGAGGTTCCAGACTTGAACAAGAACAAGGCTGCATACCTATGTCAATCACAAATAACAACTGACAGCTTGACTGAATTTGGTTTCGTTCAACTTCCCTGAATGCCAGTCTGGACCTACCTTCCCAGTAAATCAAACACACCTCAAATACTGTACATTCAGGTGTTGAACAGTTAGGCCATTGTTAAGAACATTGTGAGCAAACTGTTAACAAAGGGCTACACAAATACATTTAATTCAATTTGATTTGACCCCATGTCTTGTGTGGAGGAGGGGCATGAGAGGAGTGGGTCACATCATGGCTAACTTACCATGTGGATATACCTCTTACATCCAGTCACAGAAGTAGTAGCATTGGTCTCTAATTTACTATGACTATGTCCTGTTACTGCTTAATTAACCCAAAAGTTAGACCATCAGACTCTTATTTTTCCTCTCTCTTATGTGATGGAGGCAGATATATTTAGCTGTCTGCTGTGGCCGTCCACACACACACACACACACACACACACACACACACACTCACACACACGCACATGCGCGCACACACACACACACACACACACACACACACACACGCACACACACACACACACACACACACACACATACACACACACACACACACACACACACACACACACACACACACACACACACTGTTGTGATGTGGTGTGGCAGAACAGGGTGGTTGTTTAGGGGAGGTAGCTGTGCTTAGTGGCCTGCTTGGTTAGACTGGTGGACGAGCTGTAAAAATGTTTGTGAAGTGAAAACCTCTAGGTTGAAGGGTTTATGCCAAAAAAGGATCTTCACTCACATAAAGGGTGTAATGACAGAGTAATACACGTCCGCAGGACACACTCAGTAAAAATCCCATGGATTTCAGTCTAAATGTTAGTGTGTGTGTGTGTGTGTGTGTGTGTGTGTGTGTGTGTGTGTGTTTATTCTGTTTTCTCCCAAAGAGTAACTTTGAATAAATGTGTCAATGATAGAGGCCTATAGTATGTCAATTCTTAAAGTCAGTTAAAGTATTCACTACATTTGAGCACATACAATCATGTCCTCACAACAAACCAACAAGCTAAACCTAAAGCCAAACCAATTATCATTCTCCATCTCGCTACAGTGGAGGAAAGAGCTTGTTTGTGGATTCTCCATCCTCTGTCTCCATCTCATTAGGGTTACCTACCAGACCACAATTAGCCTGGAATCTTAATTCCCTTGCAAAGTTACAGTAATTAATCAAAAATAACTCCGAAAACAGACTCGTAAAAACTTACACTTGGGGTTGCATTACACAATGGAGACGTTCGCAATGGAAATGCTTAGTCTCCTTACAGCCACCCACCTAGGAGCTTTCAGTAAGCAAAACCGGTCCTTGTCAACACTACCACAATCTGCCCTCCTTTCCCTCCGTTTCTCGCCCACTTCTTCCAGCGGCGGGCGGTCAAGAAACGAGCCACATTGGGAATCGCTTCTATTCTATCCCAGTCGCTTTACACCCCAGATTTAATAACGTAACGTGGCAAGTATTACACGGTGAGGGGGACTAATGGTATATTTTCTCAGCTGGAACGTGGGAATCGCACCGCGGAACCTGGAGCTGTGTCGGGTCTCGGTAAATTAGTGCGTGTCGCTAAGTGAAAAGAGAGCCGCTTACCAGGCAATCGCCGCGCTGGCTCTGGATCCGTGGGGAACCCACGGAACCCGCTACCCACATAATCTAAAGAAGGGAGGGAGTCACAGCGGGGGTGGGGGGCAGAGGGATAGAGGGATAGAAGGATCTTAAGAGAACCTAAAGGGAAACGAAACTCTGGCAGAGAAGACGCTCTCACAGACCCAGACATCACCCTCTGACAGCTCGGAAATATCCATTTTAATATGGGGGGAAAAGTGGATTTGGCCAGACAGCTTTGTTCCTCGCGTGGAAAGTCATCTGTCCCGTCTCCCCAATGGGAGGCGACACCCAGGGACTTTACAGAGCTAAGATACTCTGCAGACCAGCGCTGGAGTTCTACAGTCGGTCACACAGACTGAATCACAGTTTGGAAGCTTATGAGGTCTTATAAAGGGTCAAGGGGAGGCTGGTGGGAGGTAGAAATCGGAGGACAGGCTCATTGTAAAGCATGGAATGGAATAAGGAATGGCATCAAACACTTGTTTGGCATTTACTCCAATTTCTACCTCCACCAGCCTCCACTGGAAGGGTCTGTTAAAGGTCATGTTGGGTAATGCAGACACAGATGACAGGTTGTTTGGATAGGCCCACAGTTCTGCAGAGCAGTGTCACCTTTCTAGCATTGCAATTATACACAGTTAGTATGGATCCTGCTCTACGGTGCCTCTGTTTCCCCACCTCAAATAACAATTACAGTAGGATCATGAAATCAACGTACTTTTAATGCGTACTCTAGAGGGAACATGATACTGTAGGTCATACATTAAGACCGTTTCATTGCTGCTGAGGCTACATTCAATTAAGAAGTACCAACAAAAAAAAAGTCAACACACAATATATGAACTTTGTGTCGTTAACTTATATTTAAACATATAAGAGCACCACATTAGCTTTTTATGATTTTGATTATAATGGCGACTTATTCAAAACACATGTTCTCCTATGTAGTAATACTCAGCAGCTGCACCGCCATGCCTCCGGGGCATTCTTTGTTTCAGTCGAGAACGAACGAAAAAAAAAGAATTAAAAGAAGAAGAAAAAAAAATTTGCACATGCTAACATTTACACAGTGATTTCTTTTAATTGCACTCTACTTTTTAATTTGCCCTGGACTAATGCTTTTTAAAAGCGGGCAGGAGGTATTTTATTGAAGTGGTGCCTAGCGAGCTGGACAGAGTTTTCCTGATTGCCTGGTGGCCTCGTCGTACCCTGGCTCTTACCTGACGACCTGCGGTATTCCCTCTCAGTCTCAATGTCAAACAAGCCACATAGCATTCAGAGTTGGAACGTGCCAGAGGAACACATCGACATATCGAGCTTCCTCCAGGTCTAACGCTTCAAAGGGATTACTATGAATTAACGCTCCATGTACCCGTGGTAAAAACCAGGGCCCATGGTAAAAAAAATTCCAAAAGTCCAAAAGCATCAGGTTTAAAAAGCGAGGTTGACTTTTTTTTGTTCGACTTGAAACACAGATGGCCTAATATGTTGCGGTTTCAGGAGGTAAAAGAAAAAGAGAATGTTTTACTGATTTCAATCTTAGTAGCCAGAAGGCAGAAATGATATTTAGTTAAAGACTTACAGTGATAATATAGCTTCTGTCAAAACAGTGAAAATAAACTCTCCTTGACGAGCTGACGCTCTAACTCAACACCTCTGACATCTTGCCAGGGCATTACAAGTTTATTAAAACACACATCGCACACAAATGTCAGCAGCTAATGCCCGATCCAAAAGCTCAATAGTTGAACGTCTTACTGGAACAAGCTGTGACTTTTCTCTCCCGATGAAAAACACCCTTGCCCTGATGAGAAAAGCAACAGAGTAAATATCCTTCCTAATATTTATGATTATGAGCTTCCAGTTCCTGTGCTGGCCAGAGACCCTATATCTCTTCTCTGCTCCCCGCGTGGCAGCAACACACTCTGGGTGTCAGGAGAGCCAGCCAGGCCTCAGACCTGCAGTAAAGTAACCCCGCTCCACGACGCTTGACAGCTCTGTCCCGTCTGCTCTGCAAGCCTCTTCTCTTTCCAGGGAAAAACTCGGCACTGGACCACCAACACAAAATGGAGATTCACTCTGAATGTTAAGAAACAGAAAAAAAAGAGGTGAAGAATGAGTGTTAAGCTGGAGGAGTTATGGCTGGGGTTTGACCCCTGGGTGACCTCGGAGCCACAGTGCTACTGTATCTCATCCTCTCTGCTGTTAAAGACCTCCGTTTTATGGTCTCAATTTCCCATGTGAAGAATACGCTGCAACCCCAGCCAACAGATGTGCTGCTGGGTTTCCAGGATGGATTGCTTCTTCTTCTTCTCACACCCTCTGTGTGTGTGTGTGTGTGTGTGTGCATGTGTGTGTGTGCGCGCGCGCGCATGTGTGTGTGTGTGTGTGTGTGCGTGCACGTGTGTGTGTGTGTGTGTGTGTGTGTGCACGTGTGCGCGCGTGTGTGTGTGAGAGAGAGAGAGTGTGCGTGCGTGCATGCATGTGTACATGTGTGTTTGTGTGCACACACGAGGGGCGTTAAAACTCCCATTTGTTAACGTCAATCATTCCAAGATGTGCTATCCGCTGTCATATTCACTATACGATGAGATACAATCGGTGGTTAAACGTGTGACCGGACTTTTAGTAGAGGCTGTTTTTGTGATGAATTGGCCTTGTTCAAAATAAACATGAACGCTTCATTAGTGGAGTAAATGGAAAAGTGAGTGTTTATGGTCCCAATTACCACCTTTGCTTTAGTGCCTCTTTAATCATAGCCATATCCTTCTCTCTCTCTCTCTCTCTCACACACACACACACACACACACACACACACACACACACACACACACACACACACACACACACACACACACACACACACACACACACACACACACACCACAGTAGAACTTCCCACTGCAACACCAACACATAATCAACACACTGTGAGACTATGAAGTCAGAAGTCACATATGGTCATGATTTTCCGTCAATATGCGAAAAGAACATTACGTGACTGTGGACATACAGTGCGTGCAATGTGGATATCAGACATACAGAAAAAAAACTTGTGTTGATTCAATGGGTTTACCTCAGCCAACTGCCAACAAATGAATGCCTTCCAAATCGGTTGTTTAATGTTTTGGTTGTTAAAAATTGAAATAAGCAATCTAGTTTAATGTGGTGTGAAGACTCAGCTCCAGTCGAATGGATATCACAGAGAAAGGTTAAGATGAGAGATGTTTAAAGGACATTTCCTCCATCTGTCTTAGGCTAGCACACTTTGCTGCGGTCAAATTACCTCTGGCACTCTCCATTTCACATGTAACTCATCATAGCAAATCACCATTCATTTCCAGTTTCACAACAGCCCACAGAATCCATCTTACGTTGGGAATGTTTGCAGTTTTCTATCGCATGGTCTTGGACAACACTTCTGAGAGATTGAAACAATATGCACCATATCAACACTAGCGGTTAGTGAACCATCACTACGGTTCTCAGATATTTTGACAGGGGAGGCTGGTGGAGGTACAACCTCAGAGCACGGGCTCATTGTAATACATGGAATGGAATGAGGAACGGTATCAAATACGTGTGTTTGATACCACGGAATAGAATGAGGAATAGTATCAAACGTATGTGTTGGTTGCGCGTTTGATACCATTCCTCATTCCGTACCATTCATTACAATGATTCGTCCTCCGATTTCTACCTCCACCAGCCTCCCCTGTATTGTGATAATGAAGTTATGTTCTTTTTCTTGCAGCCACAAGAATCAACACTTCTGTTCATGCCTTCACTGAACACCAGCAACCCCACCTAGTGGACGTTATACGCTCTACCAATGATGAACTTGAACACAGTTGTGTTTGGAGTATATCATAGACTTATTATGACTGGTTGATATCGAGCATTTTGTTTCCCTCTCCACAGGAACTAATCAATAACGATGACATTAAACTCCGACGTCCATAATCCTTTGCTGATGTCACATCAAAGTTGACCTTTCGCGATGATGGCTGTGGCTCGCAGTAAGG
>NC_139664.1:17758732-17776232 GCF_951799395.1 Argentina silus
TGAAAGCGGTAGGAGAGCGCTTTATCTTGCGGTTGCCTGTCTGTCGGTTAAACATTTGAACCATCAAGACATTTTGCTCCGTATTTTTTCAGTGACATGAAGAAGAGAAGTTCTTCTTTAGCCAATCATCTTCAGTCTACCATCACAATACCATTCATAGAGGAAGGATATCGATCACAATCTATACTGAACCGGATTGAGGCATGTGAGAAGACTCTGTGTGATGTAATTATTTGTTTGCCCTCTAGAGGGCAGTATACGTCTGGTAATAACGCCATAGAGCGGTGCTCTGCAGTCTCTCTCCTCTCCAATGTCCAAGCTCCTCTCCACAGCAAGCTATGTCTGTCCACTGCTACAGTACCTTACTCCGAATAACCTCCCTTCTGCTAGACCGCTTTTACCCATATCAAATGATGAATTAGCTATAAATAATTAGCCTATCTGATGAACATGTGTTAATGCGGTGTAATTAACACACTTCATTGGGGGGTATAAGTCAATCAGGTCATGCCGTGATTGAGTGTTCTTGGCAGCTGTGACAGCCAACAGCCCTCCTGGTCCAGGACTTTATGCTAATTTAGCTCTCAGTGTGAGCATGGTGGGGCTGGAAGCTTGACCCTGGATGCCTGACTACCAGGCTATTTATGGGTCAATCCTGGGGACGGAGTGACGCTTTTTCTTTGAAGCCTACTGTAAACTAAGAGCCAGGGTGTGTGTGTGTGTGTGTGTGTGTGTGTGTGTGTGTGTGTGTGTGTATGTGTGCGTGCACGTGCACGTGTGTGAGGTGTGTGTTTGTGTGAGGTTTGTGCGTGTGTGTGTGCGTGCGTGTGCGTCTGTGTGTGTATGTGTGTGTGTGTGTGTGCATGTGTGTCTGTGTGTATGAGTGTGTGCGTGTGTGAGTGTGTGTGTATGTGTGTGTAAGGCGGCTCCAGACAGACTGACATAGGGTCGGGGCTGAATGGACTGTCACATTAGCAGTAGCACCAGCAGACAGTCCAAACCCTCACACAGGACGGCTTTGTTCACCCACTACGGTCCTTTGGCTGGCCAAAGCTTGTCTGGTTGACCAAAGTTGGGGGGTGGGTGTACGGGGTTTGGACCTAAACAAAGACTTCAGAGAAGCAAAGTTGGGAGGGCAGAGTGAGTTGAATGTTAGGGGACCCAAAGAGGAAGAAAGTCTGGTGGAAATGACAGATAGAGAGCATTGTTGACAGTTAAATTGCCATGACTTTTAACTCTGAGGCACCATTGATAATGACAGTGAATGATGCCATACACCAGAACGGATTCCTATTGATACCATTGCCTTAAGCTACCATAACCCATTATACAGTCAGCAGCCACTAAATAGCTGCTGTCTGCATTGCTACTGTACGGAGTGAAATACAGAGTGGGTATTATTTGATATCTCAATCTTGTAGTTTCACTCACAAGTCAGTAAGCATTAAATGGGACTGAGGGAAGAGATTTAGAAGGTTAACAGCAAAAGAAAGAGCACCTCATCTTTAAAACATGGGCGAAATACATCTTCAAGCTACAGTGGTTTTTATATGGGTCCCATTTGGGCCCGTACAATTGCAGTACACTGGACATCTCATCTGAGGAAGTGAGAGAATTATACCTTTGAGAGACTCAATGGGTTCTTTCAACCCACACAGGCAATATTCTAGTTCGAGAAAAAGAGGAAACAAGCTTGTTTTCATAACAAGAGGCTCTTAAGATTCCGGAATCCTCCTTGACTGTATAGTCCTCGGTTTCGGTTGACCATACATCATTCCCCTCAGGAGACACCCAGCCATAAACATTGATCCTGCGTTGATGAAGTCATCTACTGTACTGTATGTGAGTCACAGTGGAGCTGGGTGTCGGCCACAGTAATGGAACGGTACCGTAGTATCAGCGGAGGCTGGTACCATACCATGCATTACGATGAGCCCGTCCTCCGATTTCTGCAGAGAATACAGTATGCAGGTAATAAAAGCAGCTGTTATCTCATTCAAAACAGTAACAGACTCTGCTCCGGTGCGTTCAGAAGGACAGTTTTACCTGGTCAAATAAGGATAACAAGGGAGGCTCTCCGTATACAGTTTGACAGTGTCTGGTCAAATGAGGATACTCTGGTAACTCTCCAGCCCCTTTCTATAACAAAGGCAGCATTTCAATGGATTTCTGACTTGACTTAGGTTTTCTATGAGGAATGAAGTGGGTATTATCTAATAGAGAGGGTATTAGTTGTTTTATGTTTTACAGTCACAAGGAGATGATCTTGATTCTGCTCTGGTGCTTAAAGCAAGCAGGGACTTCATCTTTTTCAAGGAGCACGCTAATCTTGTTTTCCTATTCTGTTTAATCGCAGGCATTCTCAGAAGTCAGTGAGCCTCTGCCTCTCCCTCTCCCTCTCTCTCTCTCTCTCTCTCCCTGTGTTTCTATCTTCTCTTTCTCTCTCTCCCTCTTTCAACTCTCTCTCTCTCTCTGTCTCTCTCTTTCTTTATCTTTCTATCTCTCTCTCTTCCCTTCTATCTTCTCTCTCTGTCCCCCTTTCTCCCTCTTTCTCTCTCTCTCCCTCTCTCTCTCTCTCTCCCTCTCCCTCCCTCTCTCTCTCTCTCTCCCTCCCCCTCTCCCTCTCTCTCTCTCTCTCTGATCTCTGGCGAGAGCTTCATTTCAGGGTGGGTGCACCTCTTCATAACTCCTCCATTACTGCTTCTGTCAGATCAGTATCAGCCCTTCTTGCTGTTGGCTCTTCTAATCATATCCTTATGACAGTTTTCTGAACGCTTATCATCTAAAAACATCCTACTGAGGGTTAATAAAGAAATTATTTCACTTTTTTGAATGCCTCATCATCATCATCATCATCATCATCATCATCATCATCATCCTCATCATCATCAGCATTGTGACTGCCTATGGCCCCTGGTCCGAGCATTGATTACTTCATCATATGATGACTGATGGATAGATGATTCACTTACTGAAACAAATGTATTTGTTGGAAGTCTCTTTGGATAAAGGCGTCTGCTAAATACCATTAATGTAATGTAAATGTCATCATCATCGATGACAGCCCCAGGAGCTGCTAACACACATACGGTTACCCCTTTCACCCAAGGCCACGCAACACCATAGCAGCCATAGCTTGTCTGTTATACTGACCACCAACCCAGCCCATACAGCCCTCACCTGCAGCTGTGGGTGAGCAGGCAAGCATTTGTCACTGGGGCAGTCGTTGACATCTCCTTTTGTCAAGCAGGAGGTGAGTTGTCCCAGAGACACACAGCATGGCCTAAGGCCTCAGCAAGAGGAGGGTGATGTCTGTTCACAGTGAATCATACTGACAGCCAGTTACGCTATAGGCAAAAAAGAGCCAACATGATTCCTTTATGAAGTCTGACCCAATACTACTACGCCATTCACTGTCTGGGAGTCTGTTTGAAAAGTGCAGACAAGTATACTGGAGTCTATTGGGTGGAGGATGTTTCAGTCCTGGCCAGTGGACTGAGAATGAATTGTAAACTTGATGCCAATGTGTGAGATCATGTATATGGTCTGAAGGTGTTTGGTCAAGGGTTGGTTCTGTGTGGTCAAAGGGAGGGGTGTCTGGTTAGGGATAACGGAGAGATCTCTACCTCCGCTCGTATAGGATGGAGAGATAACAGCTTTAGGCCTGCCACACCCTGTGGGTGATTTGTACTGGAATATAGGCTGTACATCAGGGGAAGGCTGGTGGAGGTAGAAATCGGAGGACGGGCTCATTGTAATGCATGGAGTGGAATCGAGGGACGGTATCAAACGCATGCATTTACAATGAGCCCGTCCTCCGATTTCTATCTCCATCAGCTTCCACTGCATCTCCTCTAGTGCACTCATTATTAAACATGGGCAATCATAAATATATTCACATACGCACATTCTTCACTTAGACTGGTGCCGGGCCCAAAAAAAGAGCTATCCACTAATAAAGAAAAGCCTAGATACAGAATCTGCTGCAGATTGTTCCAGTATGTATTATTCACTTATTCTACATGACTCACACAACTGCAGAGTCTTCTGTACCCCTACGTCTCAATATCTCTACCAGAACAGAGCGTTCGAATCAAAAAATCTTAGCAAGAGTCTTATTTTCCAAACAGAGGTTGAGTTAAGATGCATATCTATCTGTGCGGTAGTCATTTACATGTGGAAAACAGCCTCGGAAAAAAGCATCCTAATTGGAACGGATGTCAAGGCTCACCAAGGCTTTTTTTTTCCATTATCTCGTTTCTCCGGTTATATCTCTTTTTTCTTCTCCGGTTCATTACTTAGCACCGCAGTGTGGTCCGGTGGTATGATGAAGGGATTTAGAGGACCCAGGGGTTGGTGCAGCATGTGGGTTCAGCTCCTGGCTGCAGCAGTGCTACAGTAGGTCTATACGCTCTCCCTGCTACACTCTCTTGTACATACTCCCACTGTGTACTACACACTCTCTCTTCTACATACTCTCTCTGCATACTACATACTCCCTCTGCATACTACTCTCTCTTCTACACACTCCCTCTGCATACTACTCTCTCTCTTCTACACACTCCCTCTGCATACTACTCTCTCTCTTCTACACACTCCCTCTGCATACTACTCTCTCTCTTCTACACACTCCCTCTGCATATAGTAATTCTGTCTGCCTTCTACACACTTTCTCTGCATAATTCTCTCTCTCTTCTACACACACCCTCTGCATACTACACTCTTTCTTCTACACACTATTTCTACATACTACACACTATTTCTTCTACACACTATTTCTGCATACTACACTCTTTCTTCTACACACTCCCTCTGCATACAGTAAATCTCTCTCTCTTCAAAACACTCTCTCTGCCTACGACACCCTCTCTTTTCTACACACTCTCTTTGTATACTACACTCTCTCTTCTAAACCCTCTCTCTGCAAACTACACTCTCTCTTCTAAACCCTCTCTCTGCAAACTACAGTCTTTCTTCTAAACCCTCTCTCTGCCTGCTACCACTCTCACTTTCCCCTTCTGTTTCCATGGCAGGGAAATCAATAAGACTCCCTTGTGATGTCTGACCCAAATCCTCTGATCTTATTCCCTACACAGTAATGTCATCAGATGTTTTGAAAAATGGGTAAGATAGAATGTTGCTAATGAGAGATAGGCCTAACATGCTGCTACTGACACAGTGCTGCATATGCACAGTGCACCATTTCTTCAAATCAACAATGTTGAAATGTGAATATATGTGACTTAGTCTGCACTTGTGACTTTTACATGTTTGTATTGTCTGGTGGCAGGATGTCTCTCGGGAGCATCTGCAGCATTTCCCTGCTCCCCTCTCCTCAGGACCAGGCCGACTAATCGAACCATGATTCACGCGTGTCGAGGGTTAAATTCACTGCATCAGACTTCTCGACTAGACCTTGCCGGTGAAAAAGCACCGTTAATTAGTTTCGAGCGTGTTGTCGGGTCAATGGGGTTGAGACACCCGGTAAAATGACGAATGCTCATCTTTGAACGATTGAGCTTTGAACGATGAAAGGGAGAGATATGCATTTCACATTGACTCCATATCGGTTAATAATTTAATCGCTGACGTTTAGATCCAACGCGGGAGGGACGGTGAGTAAGAGTGAGACGCCGACGGGGATCACAGATGACTGCAGATTCGGCAATTCGGCTCATCTCTTTCAAAACCCTGCCTTCCCGAAAAGGAGTGGCTATTTAAACTATACACACGCTGGGCATACATGCAAGTACTGTCACTCATAAGCGTTTCGGCAAGTTGATGTGTTTGGGTTGTCATTAAACCTGCACCATAGCGATTACAGCGAAGTCGTAGTCTACGGGCACCCGCATTCATGGCTATTTGACAGGAGCGCATAAACCGGTGAACCTACATACGGTAAGATACGGCATTCCTATAACATGTGTCCCGCTATAATGTCATCTGAGACTAATTCACTTTCATTCATTCTGTGAATGACTGTGTTGTCGCCTGCAGGATATTCGGGTCACAGTATTGGGTAACAGTGTCCCATATGGTCGATTCACTTTTACAGCGGTGGGAAATGATGGGTTCCATTTGCAGCAGGTGCTTTTATTATGCAATGCTATTTATCCAACACCAAACTAACTAACTATTTCTGACTTAATATGATAACTTTGTATGATAACATAGCCTAATGGAACTGAAGCTCCTGGAATCCCACCGTTTTGTGTCCAATATCCTAGAGTAGCCCCCATCTGTGACAAGTATGATGTTTATATTTCAATTTGGGTGTTGGTCAATGCTAAGGTGTCACCTTGTATATAACTTACAATTTAGACTTAAATTGTCATCATGTTTCAATGGAGTGGACCGCAGTTTGATGGAAAAAAAACATCCTCTTTGACTCAAGAAAGTGAATGACATGTGATGGTGTGTTTACTTTGACATAGTTGACATAGCTGTAAATTGAAACTCTGCCTAAGGTCAATGGGTGTCACCTTAGCACATAGCCCTCGGCTTGACACAACATAGATCTCTCTCAAGGGAGCTCTGGAGACACTGAATAGAATACAAACACTGCTGGCTCTGTACTATACTGCATGATGGACTCATCTGCCCTCAGGCCCAGGGTGACAGACAACATTAGCTAGCATTGGACTTAACCATCTTGGACCTTGCTGACTGCTCAGCATATCTGTCACAGACGGTGTGTCACACTTTGATACCAGTCATTTGCAATTCAAATACATCCCTGATATGATACTGGCCTTCTCATCATCTTAAGCTACTGTTATACAACTTTTGTAACCTTGGGTGACCCAATGGTATTTCTAAAGCATTTCTAAAAGGCTCAATACATGTTATGTTGTAACACATGCTGCACTGTAGCCTAGGCTTATACTGTTGTGTTTTAAGATCATTGTCATGTTTATGCCAGCCTATAGCGTGGGTTACAACATGTTCTAGACGTTATGTTGTGAATACATACAGTACATGACTCACCTACCGTGTTGCTAAAATGTGTATTGTGCTCTGTGTTGTATCATTGTCCCTACCGTCCTGTTGAGTGACCCATTTCATGAAGTGACAGATAAAGATACTTACTTATCTTACTAGATATTTATCATATCGGTTGTATGATTGGGTTTAGTTAGATCCACATGTTCATAGCTCAGGTTCATCTCACCTCTCCTGTCCTGGCTTCACCCACGTCGGCAGAGTTACTGTCACCAACGTGTGTGTGTGTGTGTGTGTGTGTGTGTGTGTGTGTGTGTGTGTGTGTGGGGGGGGGGGGGGGGGTGTTGAAATGATATCCCTACTGGGTGGTCTGTATAGTATGTGTGTACAGTGCAGTGTACAGTATGTATGTGTGTGTATATGTGTATATATATGGATGCCTGTGTGTGTGTTTGCGCGCATGCTTGCACATGTGTGTGTATAGGTAGGAACGGTTGCTGGTGGTGGGTTTGAATGAGGAGTGGTCTAGCTGGGTATGATGTATGTTCATACGTGTAGCTTGGTGTGACATTCCAATGCCAAGGATATTCTCTGTCACAGAGCTAAGCAGGGATTACGTGAGAAGCAAACCGACTGACTGACCGTCTGACTGACCGTCTGACTGACTGACTGACCGTCTGACCCACTGACTGACTGACTGACCGACTGACACTCACCGACCAACCAACAAACCAACCGACCAACCAACTGACTGACCGACCGACTGACTGACTGACTGACTGACTGACCGACCGACTGACCGTCTGACTGCTGGTCAATAGGAGAGGCATTCCGTGACTACCCAGTCAAGGGTCAGAGGCTGTAAACGTTGAGAAAACAAGGAAGTGAGATTGATTTGTCGTGGTGGGGATGTTGTAGTAGTTTCGCTTCCAGAATACAGGAGACTGTTTTCCAGTTGCATGCACAGTGGGTGGGCGGTACACCATAACTCATGATGACGGTGTGGCAGTTTGCCTTATGGCTAGTTTGAAAATGCAAAAACAAAATATACAATACTGCACAGCCTGTTGATGCATTGTTGTACATAGCATTATGTATGTATAGATGCATAGATATATAGAGGTAGCATTATCCCTCTATATAGAGGTAGCATTACTGACTGACCGTCTGACTGACCGTCTGACCGACTGACCACCTGACTGACTATCTATAGATATATAGAGATAATATTATGGATCTGTAGAAATATAGAGATAGCATTATGGATCTATAGATATATAGAGATAGCATTATTGATCTATAGATATATAGAGATAGGATTATGGATCTATAGATATATAGAGATAGGATTATGAATATATAGAAATATAGAGATAGCATTATGGATCTATAGATATATAGAGATAGCATTATGGATCTACAGATAGGATTATGGATCTATAGATATATAGAGATAGGATTATGGATCTATAGAAATATAGCGATAGGATTATGAATCTATAGAAATATAGAGATAGCATTATGGATATATAGATATATAGAGATAGCATTATGGATCTATAGATATATAGAGGTAGCATTATGGATCTATAGATAGGATTATGGATCTATAGATATATAGAGGTAGCATTATGGATCTATAGATATATAGAGGTAGCATTGTGGATGTCCTGGACAATATAGATGCATGGTGTGTAACATGGCTGTATAGAGAGATGTCGTGTTTTGTACCAACTGCTGTTGCTAGGCTCTGGCACTGATGTGGCAGCGTATTACAGAAGTAGCTCTGCTATTAGTCACTGATCTGACGAAGTGGCTTCACTTATAATGTGTCACGGTTCCTTGTGTTCCTCCAAAGTAAACAAACGCCTCAGCAAACAACAATTCCTAACTTCAGGGGCTGTTTTAATCAAAGAGAGAAGAAGGAGCGATTGCCATTATGAAATCAGAAGCAGAGATAGTGGGTTTATCTACGATCGCCTGTAAACCCCCCCCCCCCCCCCATAAAACATAGGTTGCTCTGCAAAGATGCTCTCTACCACTTCAATGACGCGTTGTCATAGCAACATAGCACGTCTGAAGAGAGAGCTCTTCGATCACCTTACATGTCAAATTAATTGTGCATCGTACACATACTATTGTTATTGTTCTTGTTATTATTGTATTATATTGCGTTATTGATTGGTTGATTGTTGTTTGCTGAACTGTTGAGGAGCTAGCTTGCCCTAAACATTTCATTGCATCGTCTACGGCTGTATTCTATGTATATTGTCTTTCTCTTGTTCCAGAACATTCTAATTATTTGATTTGACTATGTCAGAAACATTTGAAGAGGCTTTATGGATTTGAACCCCCTCAACCCGAACACACACCTTCCTACTACACTTTTCATGTTGTTGTGTAACAGGCAGCAGACCCGTGTTTTGCATACAAAGGTCAGGGTCGGTCTTCTGATAGCAGCCACATACAGCGCCTTCGGAAAGTATTCACACCCCTTCACCTTTTCCACATTTTGCTGTGTTATAGACTCAATTTAAAATGGATTAAATTAAAAACAATTTGCCATCAATCCACACACAATACCCCAGAATGACGAAGCGAAAACAGGTATTTAGACATTTCTGTAAATTGATTAAAATTGAAATACAGAAATACCTCATGTACATAGGTATTCAGACCCGTTGTTATGACACTCATGCTTACACTCTTAAAATGAGCTAAAATGCAAACATGTCATCAACAAATCACTCAATAAGTTGAATTGAGTCCATCTTAATGCAAGAATAATAGTTCATGTCATTTTAGAATTAATATCTTTGTTTTTTATAGGATCTCTGATTTGCATAGGAATCAATTACACACTGTGTGGATCAGGTTGTCATTACAAACTGAGCAAATGGAGAGGAACAAAACTGCTCAGGAATGTGACCCTGAGGCCTGGGGAGACTTACAAAAATCTACAAAGTTTAATGGTGGAGAGGAAAAAGCACAGTCGATGGGACAACATCATCTCAGTCACTCTACAAAATTGGTCTATAACCAAGTGGCCAAAAATAATCCCTTAATGGAACATAACATTTCATATCCATAATTGTGTTTGCAAGAATGAATTCAAGTGATACAGCAAAGAAAGTGGCTGGAAATGTGTTTTTTGCTACAAAGCGTTTGGTGCAAATCCAGCACATGCAATGCAGTTTCCGCTCGTGTGACGAATAGTGGTAGCTGCATCTAGTTATGAGGATGTTTGTCACTGGCAGGAACTGGGGAGGATCAGGATCAAGAGAAAATTATGAAATTTGCTGAGTTGGTAGTGACATCCTCATCTACACAGTGTGTAATTGATTCCTATGCAAATCAGAGACCCTATAAAAACAAAGATATTAATTCCAAAATTACATGAACTATTATCCTTGCATTAAGATGGACTCAATTCAACTTATTGAGTGATTTGTTGATGACATTTTCTGAAATTTCAAGACATGTTTTCGCTTTGTCATTCTGGGGTATTGTGTGTGGAATCATGGCAAATTCTTTTAATTTAATCCACTTTAAATTGAGTCTTTAACACAACAAAATGTGGAAAAGGTGAAGGGGTCTAAATACTTTCCGAAGGCCCTGTACCTGAGCTTTATCCTGGAAACTCACTCCCACATTGTCCTATGTTATTCTGCTATCCAGTCCTTGAGTATACACTAAGGCATGCAAATACTAATTTGCACTTCATTTCTCAGTGGTATGGAAAGGCATTCTAACATTTCTATCTCTGTGAAGCATTTCCATGACAGTTAATCATCAACTCGGTTTGAGGTCATAGTGTAGTGAGCAGCAGTAGCCCTGGTTATCTACCGTACGGTTAAGCTACGGTACGGTGGTTGGTTTTCTCTTTGACACACTGGCCCTGGCTCAGAGCAGCTGGTAGCCTTCCCGTTGCGTTAGCCCACCGTTTGTCTTCTGACATAGACTGGTATTGTATGTGTCTCTCTCTCTCTCTAAACGTTAACACTTTAATACCAGTCTGGATATCTCTGTGGCTGACAGTGATACATGCTCTGCCCTTGGTGGATCAGGTTGTTTAATAGACTTTGAGTGGACATCTTGATGTGTCCCTGTGTTAGAGCTCATGTTTGATAACTTCATTGTGGTTTCCCACCCAGTTGGATATAACACTATTACACTGCTAAACAGAGTGGGATGCAAGGACATAGCGTTTCCACTGCGTGTGTGTGTGTGCGTGTGTGTATTTGTGTGTGTGTGTGTGTGTCTGTGCCTGTATGTGTTTGTGTGTGTGTGTGTGTGTATACCATCTCTTCCCCCAGTGCTGTAGGTGTTGCGTTAGGACCGACATAGGCACAGACAGAGCTTTGCTGGAGAGCAGCTACGGAGAGAGGAGCAGTGTGTGTGTGTGTGTGTGTGTGTGTGTGTGTGTGTGTGTGTGTGTGTGTGTGTGTGTTTGTTATTGTATAACATTTCTCTCCCTGCCCTCTAGGTAACAGTGTCAGGGCGTAAGGACAGACAGAGACACAACTATGGAAAGAGGAGCTGTGTGTGTGTGTGTATGTGTGTGTGTGTGTGTGTGTCTGTGAGTGTATAACGTCTCTCTCCCTGTCCTCTAGGCGATGGCGTCGGGGCGTAAGGACAGACAGAGGGACAGAGCCCTGCTCGAGGACGGCTACGGAGAGCGCAGTAGCATTCCCTGCCCCGGGGACACGTTGCCATGGAACCTGCCCAAACACCAGAGGGTGAAACGCTCCAAATCTGCCTCAGGAGATGTCCTGGATCCGGCCGAAAGGGCCGTCATCCGCATTGCAGGTGAGAGTTCACACACACACACACACACACACACACACACACACACACACCAAACACACACACACACACACACACACATACACACACACACACACACACCCAAAGACACACACGGTGATCACTGCGTAGGCAGTACGTGCTGTGATAAGTCTACTTTTCATGTACATTTACATGTCATTTACATTTCCTGTAAGTATGGAACAAATTAAACAAAGGTATTTGTTTTACACTGTGCCTGTATTGGTAATAACAGTGTGTGGTGTGGTGAATATATATATCCCGACCGGTCGGTTTAGCCAACTGAGCCGGATGTAATGCGTTAGTCCACAGAGTGTGTGTTGTGTAGGGTTGTGGCTGAGCATGAGGTGTGGTTGTCTTTACAATAGAGAGAGATGTCATTCAAATGTTTTCTTTGGACAGTTCGAGTGTATTTACTTTATGACAGCGTGTAGTCATGGTGATGATGTCATTCGCATGCTCCTCTCATAATAGTCCTGTTCACGACCTGAGACTGCTTATTATCAACCTGTCATATCCTGATTGAGTTTAATAATTAGAGAGAGAGGAGGAGAGGGAGAGAGAGAGAGAGGGAGAGGGAAGGAGAGGGAAGGAGAGGGAGGGAGAGGGAGGGAGAGATTAAAAAAGACATGATTCATGATACATTCAACAGAGATAATTAGAAAGTGTGTATCTTATTCTTCTTCAGTTAACATTCTTGTCACAAACACATCACTCAGCTGACATGCTTGTTGAGCTCCAGCACATCTGTTTGTGTTGTACTGTATGGTGCTACTGATGTCATCGTAGCTACAGGCCTCCTGACGTCACCGTAGCTACAGGCCTACGGATGTCACCGTAGCTACAGGCCTACAGATGTCACCGTAGCTACAGGCCTACGGATGTCACCGTAGTTACAGGCCTCCCGATGACATATTCTACAGTTAGTCTCGGTCTCGTGATTTCATATTTCCCCTGCCCTGTCTGGTCCAGCATCTCTGATGGTGATGTAATCACCGCGAGCTCACTTCTAAGTAATGACATGGCTGCTCCAGTCCATCTGCGCTCAAGGACAGAATCACATTACATTTCTATTGCTCTATTACAGCTCTATTGCTACGGCAACTGGAGACCGTACTGTACGTTTACGACCACCCGTTCACGGCGGATTGAACACACCATCCCCCGTGGACCATGTGACTGGTGATATAGGACAAATCAATCCCATTTCCGCCTGCAATTACTGCAGGAAGTGTAATAACCGCTTACATGATCACCTGCAGGAGAAATGGCAAATGGTCTTCATTTGAGGCTTACAGGGAATGAATATTCCCTCCGTCCTCAATGTGTAGCCGTGCCTATACTATGAATTGAACGATTGAATGATTTTTTTAATCTTATTTATAATTAAAGATTGTATACAATGGTGTAACAGTTTCTACAGCTGCTTCAGCTGGTCCTCTGTGGCTCAGTTGGTAGAGCACGGTTGTGGGTTTGATTCCTGCTGGGATCATATATACTGAATGCATACTCACTGCAATGTAAGTCGCTTTGGATAAAAGCGTCAGCTAAATGGCGTATGTATTATTATATATAGACAATGTGATGACAACTACAGTATCTTAAGAGGTAAACACAATGAAGCCTAGGGGCATATTTCCGTTGGGGTCCTCTAAGGTTAGTTTGCTGTATGTATGTACAGTACCTGAGTGTTTGATGTTTGAATGTCCCTGTATGGCTAACATGAAGGTTAAACACAGCACCCTGGTGTGTCTGTCTCCCCTATCCTCTACTTCCTCTGTCCATAATAGTTTCTAGCACCTGTAGCACCCAGTTCTATGATCCAGTCCTGACCCTAACGCTCTCTCTCCCCTTATGTTTGAGTCCTGTGCTGCTCTCTGCCTAAAACAAGGTTAGCCGTCCAGTAGCAGAAAGGTCTATCTGTCTCCCTGGCCCCTGGCCCCTATAGGCTCGCCCCCCCCCAACCCCCCCCCCCCCCCCCCCCCACAAACCCCCCTCCCGTCCCAGGACCAGGACCTACAGTATCCATGCTGTGTCAGCACACATGGGGGGGGGGGGGGGGGAGAAGCTTTGTTCTCCCCCTCTGCTGACTGGCTGCTGCCTAGCGCTATAGAAACCCTGACAGTAAGGGGAATCGTCAAGCATATAGAACAGCCCTAGCCTGCGGGCGTATTCAGCTATAGGTCTGGTATGGGTATGCACATTTCATAGGGCAACTGCCCTGTCTCCATGGGTAGGCATGTAATTCAGTCGTGAACGTGCATGCGTCATATCTACAGTACATTGCCCTGCGTAAGTAACGGGACAGTGAAGAATTGTTTTCCTTCTTTTGGCTCTACACTCCAAACGTTTGGATTTTAAATCCAACAAGTACTATGAAGTCGAGACGCTCAGCTTTTACCTCATAATTTCATAAGTTATTTGTGTACCTGTTGGTTTCGCCGTTCGGAAATTACAACACTTTTTATGCACGTTCGGTCGGAACAGGTGTGTATGTCCAGTGACGGGTGCTTTTCCTAGCTGAGTTAGTGCTCACTTAAGTCTCCCTCTCCCGCTGACCTCTCGCGTCCTCGAAGTCTTTAAATATGTTTTCAGATTGAGATCTATCTCGATCTGTCTATCTTAATTACCTCTCACTGTAACATAGTCTTTTTTAATCACTTATGGGAATATCTGGCTCAAGGGAATGAGCTTGAAGCCTCTGTATGTGTACTAGGGTTATGAATTGATGGTGTGGGGGTGGGCCTATCACTTAGAACTGCTATTAGGGTTTATTGGGGTGGGATTGAATCAGGCTACAGTATGTATCATGATAACGCTCTCCTTTGGTCCACATGGAATGGTTATTAATGGCGATATTCACCTCATTTCTATTGTTTCTATTTCATTGAGTTTAACCTAGACTCTTCTAGAGCGCTAACCCGTGTGGAGTAGTGTATTCCTGGTGCAGAGGTCAAAGCAGAGGTCAGGTGAGGTGAAAGGTCGTTTCAGAGCCATAACAAAGGAATGTGTGGAATCCTCAGGGTGTCTCCGGGGACCTGAACCCTAGAGCCACACACACACACACACACACACACACACACACACTCACACCAAAGGTCTAAGGACAGGGCAGGCGGGGTGGGGGTGGAGGGGGACTGACTCAGGCCTGCCATCTAGTGGACGAGTCAAATCCACCAGTCATCTATGATACTCTGAATCATCTGTGATGTGATGTGTGCATTATTCAGCCATCTGCATTATTCAGAGTACACACACACATCGGTTGTCCACAAGCCTCAGCAGAACTAGGCTCATGCATATTCGATTCAGAGAATTCACATTCATAGTGTGGTTTTTATGTCATTCAACCCGACGGCTGACTGTGTGCCAGCAACGTTGTAGAGAGGATTGAGGGAAATAATAATACGCTGTAATGATGTGTTGTCTGCTCTCAATCAACGTCTTATCTTATCTTGTTGAACATGCTAATGCAAAACGACATGCTGATTAGACAAGCCTGCTGTGCTCTCAGCGGTGATGTGATCTCTGTGTGTGTGTGTGTGTGTGTGTGTGTCTCTGTCTGAATCTAGGGTGTGTGTGTGTCTGTGTGTGTGTCTGTCTGTGTGTGTGTGTGTGTGTGTGTGTGTGTGTGTGTGTGTGTGTCTGTGTCTGTCTGTCTGTGTGTGTGTGTCTGTCTGTCTGTGTGTGTGTGTGTGTGTGTCTCTGTCTGTGTGTGTGTCTGTGTCTGTGTCTTTGTGTGTGTGTTTATGTGTATGTGTATGTGTGTGTGTATGTCTGTGTGTCTCTGTCTGTGTCTGTGTCTGTGTGCGTGCGCGTACATGCGTGCATGTGCGTGAGCGTGTGCGTGCGCGCGCGTGTGTGTGTCTCCGTCTGTCCCCTTTGGGGGCTGTGGTTTTTACCTCACCACGCTAACAGCCCCGCTGAGTAGCTGTCATTATTCATAACAGAGCTGCTATGATCTGACGACGGTGTCACGGCTGTACAACACACACCCCGTAGACAGAGGAAGAACCCATTTCCAATGCTTGAAAAGAGCTGCTCTGATGAATAGGACCCATCACAATTCAGATCTGAACTGTAGCCTCCCGTCGAAGGAAATGGGGAAAACCGACTGTCTCTCTCTCTCTCTCTCTCTCTCTCTCTGTCTCTCTCTCTCTCTCTCTCTCTGTCTGAGTCATACGTCTTGTATAACCAGAGTGAAAGAAAGCTGCCTCAGTGTGACGATTCATCATTCTTCCCGCAGTGGTGTTGTAGTAATAGTGTAGACAGTCTCAGTCAGTGAGGGGTGAGAGATGAAGGGACGTAGGCTCAAGGTCATGCCGGAAGGTCGTCTTAAGAACCAGAGCAGGCGATCCTAATGACGTTGTAATTACATGGCAGTTTATGACTTCGGTTAATTCCTCATTTAATTTCCATTTCAAGACCCCGGGCGACAGTCAGACAGAGGGGACTGCTCTGTCAGCGGAACTCTTTTTCTTTTCCGCCCTACGGTCTCCTCAGACTCCTCATTCGATAAATCATTATGGCAAACCGAGAGTGCAGTTACCTTATTCCCCACCAGGGGGCAGCCATCATGGGAAAGTCTTAAGAACCCCGGGGTAATGTAGCCCTGGAAACCCACTGGAGCCCCTGGAAAAATGTGCTTCATTTCTCTCCCCTCTCAAAGAGCATCCATTACCATGACATAGTCTACTCCTTGTGCTTCTGATCTTCTTGGCACAAACAACGGCTTTCTTTTTTTCACAAAGGATACACTTTATACTGATGGAAAAGTCAGTCAGACTCAAAGAGTCTGAGCGGTTCTATTTCTAATTCTATACGCGGAAAATGACCTTTTTGGGGAAAGGTCATAACCACTCACACACAAACAGCTTAGTCCTTGGATTACTGAGGCAGACAGACAGACACACACACACACACACACACACACACACACACACTCGTAGGAAGAGAAGAGAAGACGAATGGGGTGCGGTATGGTGCAGGGTCCTGACTAGAGGGAGATGAGGTCAGGTAGAGCACTGGGGAGACAGGCCTGTCACTCTCTGTGTGGCACCAAGCAGATGCATCAGTCTGTAGGGCTCGTCAATCACCAGAAGGGGGCGCCAGCTTGTTTCCGCGAACCCTTCCCTGCCACCCGGATACTGTCGACGGCCGGTGGAGGTTGAAATGGAAGGAAGGGCTCCATTGCGATGCATGGAACGGAATGAGGAACGGTATCAAACAATGCCTCATACCGTCTGCATTAACCATACCGTCACATGACTCTATAGGGCGCTCTGTACCTGGCGAGGCTACGTGAGGTGAAGCTGGCCCCCAGTTGGTGAGACTCCAGGCTGCACTTGATTAGCATACAGATATGCTGTCAGGGTTGGATACTGAGGGCAAGGGGGGGAGGGGTGGAGGGGGGGGGGGATGATCGATGGACGGAGAGATGGGCTCTAGGAGGCCTCTGTCAGGAGACACTGAGACACTCACCACCCCCTGGGCGCTCTACAGAGAGACAGCTGGCCGGCTGGCAAGGTCACTTTGAGAGAGGAGGAGGAGGAGGAGGAGGAACAGACAGACAGACAGACAGACAGACGCAGGCAGACCAGAGACACCTTATCTTAAGGAGCCCACTCCCTTTCCACTGACGTGAAGACAGTTGACTGTCAGCTCGGCAGAGCGTGTGTGCGTGTGTGTGTGTATGGGGGGGGAGGTAGTTTGTGTGTGTGTGTGTGTGTGT
>NC_139664.1:17783732-17786232 GCF_951799395.1 Argentina silus
CTTTGTGTCCATCACTGCGTTGTACAGACGCGTCCGAGGCCAGGAGACTACTTTGTACACTTGTCATTGTGCTGTTGATCTTTGAGTATCTCTGTGTGCATCTCTCTGTATACAGTAGGTGTGTGTGTGTGCGTGTGTGTGTGTGTGTGTGTGTGTGTGTGCGTGCGTGCGTGTGTGCATGCGTGTGCGTGCGTGTGTGTGTGTGTGTCAGTTTGATAATGGAAACTATTTGGTCTCGGTAAACACTCCTAGGTAGCCCGCCCCGCAAATTCAAGTTGTCTCCGTCTGCCTCCGATAGGCTTCTGTCGCTCTGCAGGCACAAGCGCGACGGACACACACACACGGACAGACACACACACGGACAGACACACACACGGACAGACACACACATGGACAGACACACACACGACAGCTTCGCTTTCCTTCGTCCACCTCGTCCACACACCAAATACTACGCTTCACTTTTACTTTTCATAGCAGTGCGTCTCTCCTCACCTCCGTGTTAGAAATTAGGACCGGTTGCCATGGGAGCACTGGATTATTTAGCACTCGGGAGACGAGGCTGAAAAGCTCGGGGTGGGGGGGGGGGGGGGGGGGTCGTGGTCACACGACCATGTTAACGTTGATGACGTGCCAACTGAAAGAATGGAACTCGGTGACGCGTGCGTACCGTGTCCCCTCGGCCACGGCTTGCTGTGTGTCCCCCCCCCCCCACGCTCTCTCCCAGAAGAAATACACGATGACAACAACCAGATCACGCCGCCGTTGTCTTATACGGTGTCAGTTTGTGTATAATTATATATAGAATGGTGGTGAGTCTGTCTATTTTCCTGCGCTGTTCTCATGAATCGAGGCAGACACCGTTCTGGATGACACGACTTGTCTTATGTTGGTCAAGGTTTGTTTATAGAACGCCGGCCGGTCTGGACTGTCACACAGTGAGAATTTAACCCCCCCTCCCACCCCCCCCACCCCCTCCTCCTCACTCCCCTGTAAGAGTCACCAAGTCTGGTCCTCTCCCTGCGCCTCCCCTGTGCTGTGTCATTGTCCCTGGCTGGGTGGACCGTGACGGAGGGAGGCTGTCTTATATCGGTCAGCGTTTTGTATACAGCATGTCGGTCACTCCGTCTGGTTCTCCTTCTGTCTCGTTCTGCCTCTCCTCTGATGGCATGCAGAGGTTTAGAACAACCTGACTGGGTCGTAGTGTAGGTCTGTCCTGTGTTGGGTCGGCCAGTGGCCTCTCCCCTCCTTCCCCTGTGCTGTTTCCTTGTCCCAGCGTGCCGGTGGGCCGGCCGTGGCAGAGGGGAGTGGAGGCTGGCTGTCTTCCCGGTGTCCTCTAACGCAATTTGTGACCAGCAGGTGATGTGGGTGTCACTAGGCGCCCGGCAAGGGGGATTGCCCCATTATAAACACAGCATGGTTGTGTGTTTGCTGTGGTGTGTGTGTGTGTGTGTGTGTGTGTGTGTGTGTGTGTGTGTGTGTGTGTGTGTGTGTGTGTGTGTGTGTGTGTGTGAGTGTGTGTGTGTTGCTGTGTGTGTGTGTGTGTGTTATGTGTGTGTTATGTGTGTGTGTGTTTGTGTGTGTGTTGCTATGTGTGTGTGTTTGTGTGTGTGTGTGTGTGTGCGTGTTGTGTGTGTTATGTGTGTATGTGTGTGTGTTATGTGTGTGTGTGTGTTTGTGTGTGTGTATGTGTGTGTGTGTGTGTGTGTATGTGTGTGTGTGTGTGTGTGTGTGTGGAGCTACGGCTGGCATCTACTCTCTGTCCCACTGCCTGTTTGGTGAGCCTCTCTCTCATGCCTTCTAGAATGGCCCCCCAAATATAGCCCTGCCCCGGCCTTGTTTGGTCCTCCAATTAAAGAGTTATTTTTGGCCCGGGGGCACACTTGATTGTCTGGTAATTTAAATACCAGACATTTTATTATTTCGGGATATTAAACAAATAAATATGGGCTGTATGGATATTCATCAAGTTGTAGGTTTGATGAAGAGATAAAGCCGCCACATCTGTGAGAAGAAAAAAAACAGTTTGTGCTGTCGGTGGGATTTGATTATGCTGAATGAATGTTTATTCATTTTTTGACCTCAGAATGAGGAAATTAAAGGTAATGTTCGTTCAGACAAAGGTTACGTGGTTACAGACACTACAGATACCGACATGTGACTGACACATATGAGTCCTCAACTGAAGACCAAATATAGATATGAATCCTCCTGCAGTATGAATGACCGTACTTCTAGGAGGTGTTAAAGGCTTTATGTGTGTGGTACCGTAAGGGTTTGTTTGGGAAGTGGTAAGTCACACAACTTTCTGAATGAATGTATGGATGAATGAACTATTTAAAACCTGTGTGTGTGTGTATGTGTGTGTGTGTGTACTGAATGGGTGTGCGGTAGCTGTTTAAAGATGAGGTGTATTTAAAACCGTGTGTATGTGTGTGTGCATGTGTGTGTGTGGCGGGCGTGTGTGTGTGTGAGTGTGCTGTATGAGTGCGCACGCGTG
>NC_139664.1:17796232-17838732 GCF_951799395.1 Argentina silus
TGTGTGTGTGCGTGAGTGTGCGCGCGTGCGTGAGTGTGTGTGTATCACTCACTTTCCTATCACCAGTAGCTTGTACTGAGGAGTTACTTATTACACACTACTTCTAGTCGCTACAATATTAACAGTTCAATGACGTTGGGCTCAGTGATAATCCACAGGGGTATTTGGTCAGTATCAGACCCCGCCCCCCCCCCCCCCCCCCCCCCCCCGGCCGCCCCCCCGCCTCTTTTGTAGCTCATGTCCCAAAGACTGGGAGCTGGTGTGGTCGGCCTTGGCCCACCCATCGACTAACAGTTTTTTATCGGTAGTGTACACAGAGATAGTGCCCCTCTGTAAAGTTCTCTGGGCGCTGGGGGGGGTAAAGCTGTTTGGCTCTGCTGGACTGGCCGTTGCCCCTGGCCATTGCCCCTGGCCTACGCTCTGCTCTAAGCTCTAAGCTGGCACCCTGGACTGGAGATTTGTGTGGCTGGCTGGGTGACCTCAGGACGATGGAATGTTTGGTCTGGATGTCCACACGCGCACGCACGCACACACACACAGACACACACACACACACACACACACACACACACACACACACACACACACACACAGTAGTGCGGCTACTGGATAGAGCTGGCCAGGGACAGGATTCTCAGATGGACAGGACGACGAGGGAGTCCCGTCTCTGATGTTGATATTCGGGTGCTGGTGTTAATCCTTTCTCTATATCTCCCTGCCCATCACACCTTGGATCAGGCTACAATCCCCTCTGCAAACACACACACACACACACACGCACACACACACACACACGCACGCACGCACGCACACACACACACACACACACACTTCTCTCCTGCTCTTTCTCAGACTACCACAGTAAGGTGTCCTCGTGAAAGATGGGGAGGAGAGACCCATGTCGGTTGGGAGGGAAAGAGAGAGATGGGAGGGAGAGAGATTCATGACATGATAGATACATCACAGAGGGTTGAAGGGGCCTCTGAATTCATCATGTTTTTGCGAGATGACAGAGAAGGATTCCTTCCGCAGGCGTTAACACATCGTCCTCCTCGCTTTGTAGGATCTGATGGCTCATAAACACAGACACACACACACACACACACACACAGACAGACAGACACACACACACACACACACACACACACACACACACACACACACACACACACACACACACAGTATAAAGGCCAGTATGGAGGGACATGCCCCATGACCCCTATAAGTCTGCTCCCTTCCTATAAACTGCAGACAAGCAAATAGTTCCTGTGCAGGCTGGACATGTCATGACAGCAGTCCACAGCCTCATAACCCACATTCCTCCCTGGACCTCTCTCTACGTCAATTACTAAAGGCTGCTAACGATCCATCCCTGTTTCCATGACCACCTCCACAATTAGGCTAGGCCAAATATAGCCTCCCTATTTGACCATGGTTGGCTTTCTGTGATTACCTCAACCTGTCTTATTCACATATATATACAGTGTACATATTACCCTGTCTGTCTATTGCTAAATCACAGTCAAAAAGACTCATTGAAATGTGCAGCGATTCCGACGAATAAGTATGTCATTATGTTGGGAATCCACTGTTAAACCATTAAACCTCCCTCTGGCTACTCTTCAGACTTTGCTGACTCGCAGGATGTAATTACAGCAGCCTGCGATGAATTGGCACTATCACGTTTCCATTCCAGCTGCCAAGATATGAATTGATTCATACAATTGAAGGCATTAGGTGTGATTGAATGTCACGGCCTGCAGCTATGTTTGAATTAGCTCAGTGTTGGCGTTCTGGAAGAATCATCTGAATCCCATATTGACTCTGACTGAATAAATAAACACACACATCAAGCTTGCTAATAGATATACTGAGGGCAAATGTGAAAATAGTCTTCACTCTATAACTTTAGGAATGCACATTAATCACTAAAAACAATGTTTACTGTCTGGATAAAATGATAATAATCTGGGTATTCATTCAGGAATGCCTTCTGTTTGAAGAATGTTGTAAGAATGTTGTAGGAGGAATGTTCTTATCTGAAGGTTACTGGTATTAAGGGTCCAGTAACAAGTCCAGTCATTGGCTAAGGCCTGGGACATAGTGTAGGGAATCTGGTTATAGTGTAGGGAATCTGGTTATAGTGTAGGGAATCGGGTCATAGTGTAGGGAATCTGGTTATAGTGTAGGGAATCTGGTTATAGTGTAGGGAATCTGGTTATAGTGTAGGGAATCTGGTCATAGTGTAGGGAATCTGGTTATAGTGTAGGGAATCGGGTCAGTGTGTAGGGAATCTAGCCATAGCATAGTGTAGGGAATATGATAATAATGTAGGGAATTTGACCTATGGCATACTACAGGATCTCTGTGAATCTCTGTTTCCAAACTCATTATCGCTCGCTGGAGAGATTGTGGATTGTCGACGAGCCTGGGGCACTCCTCCAGCACTCCTTCACCAGCAAGCGTTTAACCAAACCACCGTTTGATGTTTCCAACGAAGCCCACGCTATCTATGTTCAACACCTGACTTATTCCTCATTGGTTACCTTTCGCCTGGTGTCCGTCGGAAATACAGTACCTGGGAGTGACATTGAGTTAGAAACAGTCCACTGAATGTGGGATCTATTCCGTTAGCCAGTTCAGCCGTGCGGAGGGACTTGAGTGCTGTTGCTATTGTTGCGTCTAATTCATTACAGATCCAGGCCACTGCTTTCAATTGGTACAGGCTGGTTCTCCTTAATTCAACCTGTCACTCTGACAAAAGACTTGGGACTGGAAGGGAGGAAGGCACCGGTCCAAAGGGACGCGGGTGGCACAGCCAACCCAAACAGTCCCTCTTCTACTCCGCTGGGCCGTCTCTCTCCGTAGTATCCGTAGTTACCCCCGTAGTTACCCCCTTAGGTCTCTCTGTTGTTGTTCCGGGAATGCTGGGATAGGATAGGAACACATCCATGAGGAAGCAGTCAGGGACGATGACCAGAGTAGCACACACACTGGCACACTGGCATACACGCACACGCACGCACGCATGCACACACAACACACACACACACACACACACTGTGGCTAGACTACCACTTCCTCCTCTGCCAACAATGTGTCACTCGTTTCCCTCCTGCCTTCCTTTATAAAGAGAGAGAGAGAGAAAGAGAGAGAGAGAGAAAGAGAAAGAGAGTGATTCCAATTGTGATTCAAATAACAGTGCCAGTACAGACTGCTGTACCACTGGGACTGGGCTTTGCTGTTTGACTGGCACAGAAGCGATTCAAGCATTTACAGGGGCCATTATTCGTTTGATGTGATTTTCAGGGGGAGTGATAGTTGAGATGAGTCCGTGAGACAGGACCAGAGGTCGCTGTGAAATATGTTCAGAATGTGTCTCCCTACTGTACAGCGGGGGCTTTGTGTACAACACATGGTAGAGAACCCAGGAGATGACAATCATTGGATGGGATTTGTCCCGATCCTACATGGATCTTACCTGGGACTGTCGACACACACAACAATTCTTTTTTTCCCTATTGTTTTGTTCACGTCGTTTCCCAGTGGGATTCCAGTTGCCACTGTGTCCAGTGACGAATCAGAGTGTGTGTTTCAGCAGGTGTGTGTCCATTTGTTTGTCACTGTGTCTACAGTACAATGAGCATGTTTTCTAATGCAAATATGATATGGATGCCACACCTGTGACACACCTGTGTACACACAAACACACACATACATACACACACACACACACACACACACACACACACACACACACACAAAAAACCCCACACACACCTGCATTATGCTGGACACACCTGTGCTGCAGGTGACATTTGTTATTTCACTGGGAGGGTCCTCATTGTGTCTCCATTGCATGGACCAAGAGTCAAAATGATCGCTGCAGTAATCCAATATCACAGCCCAGATTGAGGGACCTCTGAATGTGTGATATTAGTGGAATGGCTGTAGACCAAGGCAGAGGACTCAATCGCACGACTTGGGTTCTTCTATTCCAGAAAAGAGTTCGGTACACAGGTAGACAATTAGCAGGGAGGCAGATATCCAAAAAAGGGGTAGGGGACATGGGTAGTCAGACAAACAGGAGGCGGATAATCCAACACAGAATAGGCAAAAGACAAACATGGAAAAAACGAACAAAGATCAAAAACCAGGTAGACATCACTAATACAGAAATCACTAATACAATCGCTGGGACGTTTTGGCACTAAGGCACCAAGACGAACGGTCAACGAGACAGGGGAAACACACAGACTAAATACACAGGGAATGATGGTAAGGAACAGGTGAAATCAATCGGGGCGGGGTAGACAATTTACACAAGCGGGAAAATACACAAGGGCAGATAATGTGACGGTGACAGAAAGTGAAAGAAACGAAAAACGACGTAAGTAAAACAGGAATGAAAAGAATAACAAAAAACCAAAGACAAACGACACTAACGCAGAGGACGGGACGTTCCAAAGAGAAGGTTTCCCTCCCGTTATGACACCCCCGAGCCAGACCGGGGATTGCGTTGACATCAGCTCTGTGTGAAGCTGCGTCTGAGATGTCGCTGTATTTACGACCTGTTTTCAACGGAACTCCTTCCTTCCTTCGTTTTATCGTCTTCCACTTGCGGTCTGAGCAAGACGGGGTGTGGTACAGAGGGGAATTCATCCCTCATCCGTTTAATTTTCCATCCTCCTCCTCTTCCTCCCCCCCTCCCCCCTCTCTCTCCCTCTCTCTAATTCTCTCTCTCTCCTCCCTCTCTGTGCTAGGATTCTCTTTCTCATTCTTCCTTCTCTCCACTGTGACTCTCTTCTTTCAAACTCACTGTTCTTCCTGTTACACTGATGAGCGTGGACGGCAAAGTCACACGGTGATTGGTCCAGCCTGCGATGAACCGGTCAACAGGGCAGCCATTGGATGTGATGACTTTGCTGTGCAGCGATTCGCTGAGGCACAGCCCACTGTGAAAAGCCGGCTTTACTGTAGGTGGCGGACGAGGAGGGAGGGAGGGAGGGAGGGAGGGAGGAAGGGAGGAGCTTCCCTCTGTTCAGATTCCTGTACACACAGAAAGAGTGTGTGCATGTGTGTTTGAGGGACCAAAACACAGCCGCCTCCCGGCCAGTCAAGCAGCGCTACGGTAACAGAGAGAAACAGAGTGAAAAAGAGGGAGACAGAGAGAAAGAGAGAGAGAGAGAGAGAGAAGAAAGGAGACAGAGCCTAGGTATTTCCTAAACCTGCAGAGGTGCAGTCCGAGACTCACAGACACTGACCAAGTCCACCTGAAGTAGAGAGGGAGAGACGCAGAGTACTTCAGAAAGGGAGCTTCATTGAGAACTGTCATCAACATCCTCTTCGTCAGCGTCATCTTCATCACCATCACAAGAGGCCAGAGACAGAGAGAGAGTCACAATGGACAGGAGCCGGTCCATCCAGCATGAGATCAATTCTCTGAAAGGTACTGCCGGTGTGGACAGACATGATTTGGTAGAGTTTAGAGAACCTTTCTGTGCTGGCTGCACTGTACACTCCCAGGGACAGAGACAGGCAGGCATGCTGTACAGACAGACAGACAGACATACATAGAGAGAGAGAGAGAGAGATAGACAGGGAGGGAGGCAGGCAGGGAGGGAGGGAGGGAGGGAGGCGAGAGAGAGAGAAACATTGTTTTTGTTATTGGGGTCTGCAGGGGAGGGCAGCTTGGGAGGGGAGGGGTGTCCGCCCGGCAGTGGCATTGTTTGAAAGTTCTGCTAGAATATGCCTCAAATCAGACAGAGTAAAGTGTGTGTGTGTGTGTGTGTGTGTGTGTGTGTCTGTGTGTGTGTGAGTGTGTGAGAGTGTGCGTGTGTGTGTGTGTGTGTGTGTGTGTATCTGTGTGTGTGTGCGTGTGTGTGTGTGTGTTTGTGTGTGTGTGTGTGTCTGTGTGTGTCTGAGAGAGAGAGAGAGAGAGAGAGAGAGAGAGAGAGAGAAAGTGGACAAAGTGCCTGTAGTCAGCTGTGATTGAGTAGCTTTGACCTGGCGTGGTTGTGTAAAAAGCTTGTGATATTTCCATGCCCCCCTGCTCTGGCAGACTCTGTTGTACTAACCAGGCTAGTAGCATCTCAACCTCACATTTCCCATGCAAACCCATCAGGCAAATCTTCTGCAACCCCCCTCTCTCCTGGAGTCAGGTCTACTACTGGGTGTCTACTCGAACCTCATGAATGAAGATGTAACCCTATACTTGTAAGCATTGGTTGAAATGGAGGGGGACCCTTTCTGTGGTGTTAAAATACTTTCATTTCAGCATTGAATTTGCCTCTGGACACACAGGGTTCCCCGTCGTGATTTCCACCAGTGCTTGTAAGCCTCATAGAGGTCTCTGTTGTCTCCAGGTATCTCTACAGGAGATCTAAGCTTACGGGATGGAGGCTGCTTGTTTGCAGTAACCGGTCAGGTTTTAACTCGTAAACCAGTTTGGCGCGCGTGCTTCCCTGTTCGACAGTTTCTGTCAGGTTTCTGTTATGATGTCATGATGGACAGGTGTTTTCATCCCCTGGAGGAATGTTAGGAATGACAGCTGGAATGACAGCCGGTATACAGGAACATGTTTAGTACAGCGACACTGTTCACTGATTCTGAATAAGGAGGAGAGTAATGTTGTTGAATGGGCCTGATAAATAAGATTAAGTAAATATGATTATACTGGATATGATGATGATGATGATGATGATGATAGTGGTGGTGATGAGGATGATGGTGGTGGTGATGAAGATGATGATGATGGTGGTAGTGGTGGTGGTAGTAGTGGTGGTGGTGGTGATGGAGATGATCACGATGATGATGATTACGATGGCGATGGTGATGGAGATAATAATGATGATGATGATAGTAGTGGTGATGATGATGATGATGATGATGATACTGATACTAATGGAGTTGGGAGTCACTAGCCTGTGTGCTGTGACACCAGTGTGAGTGTAAGTGCAGAGGCAGCACTAATGATCCTGTAGTCTGCCTGCCCCGATGATGTAATGACTAGCACTCCTTGACCCTCTGAGCAGAGCTTAGATGTCTTTTCTCCAGGGGGTGTGTGTGCGCACCTGCGTGCGTGTGTGTGTGCGCGCACCTGCGTGTGCGTGTATGTGTGTGTACGTGTGTGCGCGTGGGGGATCCAAATGGATTGACCGTGAATAAATGAACCCCTCCCCCCGACTCAGCACAAATGCCAGTCCTGAGCCTACCCCTGGATGAGTCGGGGAGAGTCATCATCCCTTAGTCCGGCTAAGCACTCCTCTCAGAGACTGGGGGGTTCATCAGAAGTCCAGGATCAATGGGCCAGTCTAATTACTGCCATGTCACTCTCCTCTGCCTGATCACGCCCTGAGCTAGCCTGCTAGCCTGTTAGCGCCTCCATGCTAATATAAGCAGCAGCAGCACTGATATTGGGTCTCGTCACTGTGCTACATTTGGACAGTGTTCCTCTATGAGGCCTTCTAAATGACGCCTTGTCACGGAGGCTCATCTGTCACATGGAGGAATCTGCAGCGTCGTGGAGAAGGGGTAGAGAGGGTGGACATGAGTTCTCTCTTTCAGCTCTAGGCTAGATGTAGGCCTTGCTCTAGGAGTGTGTGTGTGTGTGTGTGTGTGTGTGTGTGTGTGTGTGTGTGTGTGTGTGTGTGTGTGAGTGGGTATCTAAATGTGTATCTATAATGTGTATCTATAATAGGCCTGCAGTATGAATGTGTGTGTGTGTGTGTGTGTGTGTGTGTGTGTGTGTTTGCACACATGTATATTTGCGTCCTGTGTATTCCAGAGTGCTGTGTAGCAGCAGGAGCGGGAGGGCGTGTTGCCAGGAACTTGCTTGATAGATTAGTGATGAATTGCCTCTCCAGCCACCAGCAGCCAGAGGCAGAAGCAGAGAAGCAGAGAAGCAGAGAAGCTCTCATATATCAGATCTCTCCTGCTGCGGATCGATTTCAGTCTGAGCTAGAACTTCCTGATGGTGATCTACAACCGTACGAAACCCCATAGTCCTGCAGTCCTGTACGTGGATGACAGATAGCCATAGACACTTACTGTAAGCCAGCTGAACTGTCCTGTACGTGGATGACAGATAGCCATAGACACTTACTGTAAGCCAGCTGAACTGTCCTGTACGTGGATGACAAATACCTATAGACACTTGTTGTCGTCCTCCACCGTTCGTATGACAAACGACCTAGCTTTAAATCCCCGTCGTCGTCCTATTAAAGATACGCCATACGGTACTTTATACTGAAGTCCTATAACGGATAGCCGTTGATGCTAACTGTAGCCCTGAAAACCCTGGGGGACCGATGGCCACCGATACCTGCTGCAACTCCTAAACCACTGTGTCTATGACACGCTGTATGACAGGGGTTTTTTATGACTGGCTGGAGGGCGGAGGAGAGAAGATAGAAAGCGTTGAACCTCTGGTTCTGTTGGAGGAGAAGACACACCTGAGTGAGGCGGTCTTGCTGTAGAAAGCCCTCTGCGGACGGGCCTTCACAATGAGGGATGATCCTGAAATCCGCCGTCGAGGCTGTGCTAACCGGCCACTGTAGGCCACATGACGCACCGTTAAATGGTTGCTCCTTGAGGTCTGTGATATCCATTATGATAGGGGGTGAAGATAGATGTCTGAACAGAGGGGGGGGGGGGGGGGGGGAATTTTTTGGAAAGCAACGCATTTGCTCCCTCCTTAATGTCCGGTGGTGATGGTGGTGGAGGGTGGATGGTGAGCTTGTGGGCTGATAGGCAGCCTCCCTGACTGGTGGGCAGGCTGGATTAAAAGGCCCCTCAGAGGAGGAGGAGGAGGAGGAGGAGGAGGAGGGGGGTATGTTTATGATTTAGACCCTACTATCTCAGTCCATTAAAGCCTCTGCAATGCAGCTCTGCAAAGAGAGGGGGTGAGGCCCACATGCAGTACACAAACACACACACACACACACACACACACACACACACACACACGTCATACAGACTGCTGTGCACTCACAAACACACACACGTACACACACACACACACACACACACACACTGGAGAGATTCTGAAGGACAAAGGGTGTTTCTGTCCAAAGGAAGCACCTCTTGATTGCACAGGAAATGTTCTAACTACCTCTTGCTCGAGTGCACCCCACATTTCTTGTGTGAAACATGTGTTTGGAGAGATTAAGATGACCGTCAATGTGTGCAAAGCAAGGTTCCAGAAACACACTGAAGTATACTGGAATTCCAGTGAACTCGTTTATTTTTTGCCGTTGGGAGATTCGCCAAACAAGCGTTTTCTTCATTTAGCTTAACACATGGACTGGGATTCGCTCTGTGCCGAAGGCGAACAGTGATTTGGGATCTATTGGGGAGTATTAGGAATCATTTGAAAAACCTCTCTTGCCTTTATTCTGTGTTAAGCACAATCGTGTCTATACACTGCCTGCAGCAAGCCTTGGCACCAAACCTGAACTCATTCTCATTCTCATTCTCTCTCTCTCTCTCTTTCTCGCATGCACACACGCACGCACGCACACACACACACACACACACACACACACACACACTCGCACACACACACACACTCGCACATACACACACGCACGCACACACACACACACATACACCCACACACACACACACACACACACACACACACACACACACACACACACACACACACACAGAAAGGAAGGCAGTAATTACTGTAAAAGGGAATCCCCTGGCCAGCTTTTGAGTGTTGAATGTGGAGGTATTCCACAATTCCACATACCCTGTCTTCCTGCCCCCATTTCCCTGTCACATGGTCTCTGCCCTACACCTGCCTTTCCCTACCCTAGTATCCTGCCCTCGACGTGCCCTCCTGTTCCCCCGTCTCCTGTCAAGAGACCTGTCTGACCGTACCCCTCCTTCCTGCCCAGGACCTACCATACTACCACTGTTTCCTTTCCAGCAAAGGAAAAAAAGCGAAGGTCTTCTTCTGCGTACACAAATAACATCCAGAGTACTGTATGATGTAACCTACCGTAGGTGTGCACTGTTGACTGATAAGGCTTTATGCTACTGTCAGATTCGATCATACAAACGGTCTAGTTATCTCGGAAGCTGACTGACTGCCCTTATCAGTAGGCTCCAAGTGCTGGTCTCTTTCAGGTCCAGTTGATTGCGTGCGGTTGTTTGCACTAGTCTCTGACCCTCAGAGACGAGGGTTTGTTTGAATCAAAATCAAGCAGAGGGCTACATGAAATGGTGAACTATGATGTCCCCCCCCCATCCCCCCCCCCCCCCCCCCCCCCCACCTTGTCCCTTGCCCAACCCCAAAACCTCAACCTGAAACGGAGAAGAGGGATAGAAGAGGACACAAAGCCCTGAGCTGTCCCAACCAGAACCAAAGTGTGTTTCTCTGTGTGTGTGTGTGTGTGTGTGTGTGTGTGTGTGTGTGTGTGTGTGTGTGTGTGTGTGTGTGTGTGTGAGAGTCTGCCCCTCACGGTGCTGTGCCAGTCCCTGCATGGCAAGTAGTAGGGCACCACATACCTCTCTGCCATGGCCCCTTTCAGAGAGAGCTGAGTACTGACCTATTTTCCCTGGGCTTGTCAAGCGACATTAGCCTAAACCCCTAATAATACCATCTCACTTCTCAGAGAGACTGCTAAAACTCTACTCCACTGCATTTGTACGACAAGATTTGTAGCTGGACGAATAAGTCACGGGGGCTGCAAGAATTTTTAGGACTGAAATAACCAGTTAGTTGGCGTTGGTATTTGTTGTCTGTTTGCAGCAAAACAACTCACATGTCTGAAGGTAAAAGAATGCAGTATGAAAGGTGTTTGGAGTGCGGCTTAGTTTTCTCCAAGCATAGTTTTTCACCTGCAGTATAATATGACTGTATTTATCTTCGATGTACCACTCTGAAGCTTCTCTACCGTCACCGGGTGTGACCAGGTGTTGACATGTACGCTGTCCCAATAACCAAGTGACTGGTGAAAATGACCACCAGTGTGATGATGACAGAGCACCGGGGGGAGGCCGGTGGAGGTAGAAATCGGAGGACGGGGCTCATTGTAATGCGCGGAACGGAATGAGGAATGGTATCAAACACACGTGTTTGATACCATTCCTCATTCCGTTCCGCGCATTACAATGAGCCCCGTCCTCCGATTTCTACCTCCGCCGGCCTCCCCTGCAGAGCACTGCTAGCCATCAGCCTCTCATCGTCCCTGCAGTAGTCACTCTGTACTGCTCCTCCTCCTCCTCCATGAAGAAGTGCCACGCTGGCAGATTATGATGAATGGAAGCTCATTTGACAACAGAGTGAGAGGTTAAATCTCCTGTGTGTGTTTACTTAACACATCTGCCCCTTATGATGGTGTGTGTGTGTGTGTGTGTGTGTGTGTGTGAGTGTGAGTATGAGTGTGTGTGCGTGCATGAGTGCTGCATGTGTGTGTGTGTGTGTGTGTGTGTGTGTGTGTGTGTGTGTGTGTGTGTGTGTGCGTGTGCGTGTGCGTGTGTGTGGGAATGACACTGCTCTGTTTGACAGCCCAGTGTTATTTTCCAGCTGGTCAGCCTCAGCTCCTCCACACACTCCCAGGCTCATTAGAGACATGGAGGTGCGAGGACAAGCTTCACAGCATCGCAGGATGGCATCCTTGTCAGGAGACTGGAGACTGACGCCCACATGACCTCACCCCCCCCCCCCCCCCCCATCCTATCCAGTCTCCAGCCTTGAACCCTCCAATGAAGCGAGGAGGATGAACTCAGCACACTGCTGGGCTCTATCTGCGTTCCTTTTTTCTGTCTCAAGGCAAGATATAAAACGGATTTGTTTTACATCCATTGCCTTTTTTCAGTAAATTGTGGGATCAGCAGTTTTGGTACAATGACCCCCCCTACAGACAAGTCTAAGATATAACTCCCTCTCAAAGCTTGAGAGTACAATATATCCCTTCCCTCCTTTTCTCTCTATCTCTCGCTCTCTCTCTCTCTCTCACTCTCACTCTCTCTCTCATTCTCTCTTTCGATCTCTCCCTCTCTCTCTTTTTCTCTCTCCCATCCCTCTCTCTCTCTCTCTCTCTCTCCCTCCCTCCCTCTCTCTTTCTCTCTATCTCTCTTTCTCCCTATCTACCTAACGGTTTGTGTTCGAGAGGCTTAAAGGAAGACAGGCAACAAAGTCAGGAAGGAAAGGCTTCAGGAGGTTGTTTTGGAAGTCTCAGGAAATTGTAGTTTTTCTGGAATCTGTTGATATTGCTGTACTGTAGATGAAAGGCCGGTATGGGTGTTTACAGTAAACTGCCTCAGGCTACTGTGTAGCCCCGTGATCCGAGGCAGGATGAAAGAAATATGAAGAAAAATATATATATCTATTTGGAAAATATGGATATTCTGGACCAGACTGCACAGCCCTGCCCCTGTATGATCCTGGGCAGGATGAAAGGAATATGGAAATATATATATATATATATAGGTGCTGTTGGAAATTCCTTTCATCCTGCCCAGGATCATACATCATATGTCATATATATAAATATATTTGGAAAATATGGATATTCTGGACCAGATGTATTGACTGTTCCTCCACAACTCTGGTCGGCTCAAGAGTTTGTTAGACTTCAGCTGTCAAACCCGGTCAGCTGTCGATAGAGCTGTAAGCTCCAGAATGCCAATAACATGCCCTATAGAATCCGCACGTAGAGAGAAGTGTCACTCTACAGCAGAGGCATCGCGTGAGTCAATTGGAAAACCGGAGATGATTAAGTGGCCATTGTGGTATGCGGTGCTGTTGGAAATTTCAGCCGGAATAACTTTAGCCGGAATAGCTAAACCCTACTGTTATGATAAGTGTCCTGAGATTAAACCACTGAGATTTAGGACCTTGGTTGAACCTCTCATCCGAAGGAGAACAGCAGGGTAGAGCCCTCTGATCCGAAGTCATAAAAGGAATGTTTGGTTTTCCCATCCTTCACTGGCCGCAGAGCCTCAGCATGGGAGCCAAAGCAGACATTAGTGCCGGTCTGGACCGACTGGAAATCACTCATCATCGAGCAGACAAGACCATCGATTCCTCCACTCGGATCGTCAATAACAGGAAGGGAATGGGATGCACTGGACCGCATCGCAGCGTGTACCCCCCTACTGCTTTATCAGAGAGAATCAGAACCACGTCATGTCTGGCTCTGCTTCTAATCTGATCCATTAGTCTGTCTGTGATCCCTGGAACCAGAACATTATTAACTCTGGGATTCATCACTGATTACAATCACTTAGTCTTGGATTCGACAATCAGCCTCTGGTCATCTGGGCTTCTGTGGTTTATCTGTGAGGAGGTTCCAGTGTCGGGGTAGAACAATGGCGAGGAGGCTGTAGACCCATTGTCTGGTATTGTTGACCATGAGGCAGGCAGGGATCTCCTGTCGGTTCGCTATTCCCAGTTTTTCCTAATTCCGTCATCTGAGAATCCCATCAAACGGATTGGCTGACATCCAGAGAGAGGAATGTGTGTGTGTGTGTGTGTGTGTGTGTGTGTGTGTGTGTGTGTGTGTGTGTGTGTGTGGGGATGGGGGGGGGTGTGGGTGTGGGTGTGGGTGTAGGATGTATGGAAATACGGCCACAGATACAATAACACAGTCCTTGTGTGAACCCTCAAGGCTTGCCTACTCTGAATGTGTCATATACAGTTATAATCCACTAGCAACAGCATTCACTATCATCACCACCAACGATACCCTACCACAGCATTTCACCACACATCTACAGTATCTACAGCCGCAGGAGTTTATGTTTAACACGTTTGGCAGAACCTCACTATGTCCAACTGTCCCCATATGGGCTTCAGACCTGCTCCAGACCTGCATTCCTGTGGTTTCACACCCATTTCCAGAACCCTCTCTTCAGCACTCCACCACTCCAAGCTTACATAGAGCGGGACATTCCTGGGACGGGGGGGGACGGACGGGGGGAGACGGGGGGAATCACTGGTAGGAAATGCATCACAGGCATGTTTCCCCTCTCTGTTGAGGGGCTAGTCACAGTGATAGCGAGGCCCTGGGGAGTCGTGTACAGAACCGTAGATAGGCTTGTCCCTCTGTGAGAGTACAGCAGCAGGGGTCAGTTTTCCCTGGGCTGAGTGTCCCTCTGGTGGCTCAAGATGGTCAGCAGACTTGGGTCAACCTACTGTGCTGTAGGCTAAGACCCTCGAGGGGGATTTGAGGCGTGCTTGATTTAGCTTAAAGTGTTCACTTTAAGGGACCTTTTCATTGACGTTTTGACACATAATCGAGCTAAGTCAGGCGCAGCTCAAGTATTTGACATAGTGTACATAAAGTAGTGTGTTTGATCCACGTCTGGTGAGGACCATGAACGAGGTTCTGCGGTACTTAGGGACTTGGGCTTTCAGCTGATCCTGTTCGTACGAGGGAACGTGACTCTGTGCACTGTGACAAACTTGGGGTTTAGTGAGGAATTAGAGCCCCGCGGAGCTACAAACACACACACATACACACACACAAACACATGCACACATGCACACACACACACACACACACACACACACACACACACACACACACACACACACACACATACACACACACACACACACACACACTCACACGCCCCAGGGGTCATACACAGTCTCCTTTGTCTCAACTCGCAGGCTTCCTGTCCTAGAGTGAGGAAAACACCACAGAAGATAGTTTTAGAAAAGCACTGTTTTTGTCTGTCCTCATTGTCTTGGTGTTCAGTTTCAGTCTGACTTGAATTCAGCGGGGAGCCACTTTCAGGTCAATCCTTTGCTTCTGCCTTCTGATCCTGCTGCAGCGCATTCCAGCCCAGTTTGTGTACCATACTGTATATCATTATGCCAGGAAGTTGATTATTAACAGCATGCTCATACCACACCTGCTCAACGGTCTTTTTTATGCTACACCACCATAACACCACAGCTGATTATACACATACACCTGCACTGCACCACAGCTGATTATACACATACACCACCATAACACCACAGCTGATTATACACATACACCTGCACACTGCACCACAGCTGCTTCATGCTGTAGCTACAGTACCGTACACCTCCCATGACAATACATCACAGGTCATACACTTCCTTGTCCTCGTCCTACTTGCTCGATGGCACACACACACAGCATGGCACACACACACACACACACACACGCACGCACACACGCACGCATGCACGCACGCACGCACGCACGCACGCACGCACGCAACCACACCTACACAACCACACATACATGCACGCACACACGCATGCACCACACACAAACATACACACACACACACACACACACACACACACACACACACACACACACACTCACACACAACCGCACGTACACAACCACACGTACATGCACACACTCACACACACACACACACAGAACCATACACACACACAACCACACCCACACACACACACGCACAGAACCACACACACACACACACACACACACACATGCACACACACTACATCCATACAGCCCCAGTGTGGTTGGCACAGGGCCATGTCACTGAGCCCTTATTCTGTCACTGCGCCAGGCAACACACTTAACCCCCCCCCCCCCCCCCCCCCCCCCCCCCAGCCCACGGAACTCTGCGGTGACAGTCACCCCTGTGTCACTTTCATCTCATCAAGGAGTCCTCTGTCTGTCTGTCTGTCCCTGTTGATCAAGGACAGGATAGATGATTTACTAAAGCACCGTGTCTCTCAGAAGGTGGACACTGCCTTAGAAACAGCTTCATGCTGGATGTGTCTGGTAATAGAAGCTGACAGGCGTCGATGTTAGGAAAATAATACATGTGTCTCCTCACTAATTAAGGCGTTAAATAGCTGAACATGATGGCTGGTGCTCAGTAAGCGGTTGTGTTTGTTATTTCATGGAGAGAGGAGCGAACTGTAACACATATTTGTCTTTTTTTCATCTCTGTTCTCTTTGAAGTTTGTTTCCCGGCTCACCTTTTGTTGCTGTTCTGAAACTTCAGCTCTCTCTCTCTCTCTCTCTCTCTCTCTCTCTCTCTCTCTCTCTCTCTCTCAAGGCACTTGGGAGCGCTGCACGGACGCACGCACGAACACGCACTCACACACACACGCGCACACACACGCGCACACACACACACACACACACACACACACACACACACACACACACATACGTATACACACACACACACACACACATATGTATACACACACACACACACACACACATATGCACACACACACACACACGCACACACCCACACACCCACCCACACACACACACACCCACATACTGTACATACACACACACACACACACACACACACACACACACACATACTGTACACACACACACACACACACAAAGCTGAGAACTCGCATGGGTTTTTATCAGGGAGGGCGGCTCCAACCTGTGAAGGAGGGGAGGGGTGAGGAGGAGTGGGGGTGGGGTGGAGGGTGGGGTGGGGGGGGGGAGTCCCATTCTGTGGCTCTACACAGCGTGACGTGTTTGAAAAGAGAGAGAAACATAGACATTGAATGGAAGACAGAGACCGGGCTGGACAAACCTGAGATTAAGAGAGAGAGAGAGAAAGAAAGAGAGACAGAGAGACACAGAGAGAGAGAGAGAGAGAGAGAGAGAGAAAGAGAAAGTTTAGCACAAAGAAAGACAAAAAAAAAACTACTCATTTGAAGGCCGAGAACAGCAACAGTTCCAAAGGTCTCTCTCCTCTACTGCTGAGCATGTCCTCTGCCTACTGCTCCACCAAAGGTAAGACTCAGCCTTGTGTTCAACTGTACTGTGCAATAGTGGGGCTGGAAGGAGAGAAAGGCAGAAAAGACAAAGACAGGAGACTGAAGGTAAAGAAAAGCAGGTGCAGAGCAGAGCATGCGTGAGAGAGAGAGAGAGAGAGAGAGAGAGAGAGAGAGAGAGAGAGAGAGAGAGAGAGAGTGAGTTAGGACGAGCCAGGCTGGGGGGGAGTGGGGAGTGGATAGAGCACCAGAGCACACCTAACACACAACAGGTGTGTGTGTGTGTGTGTGTGTGTGTGTGTGTCTGTCTGCCTGGACCCATGGGCTGTATACTCTAGGCCTGGGCATGCAGGCTTCAAAGGCATGCATGCCTAGTGAGTTTGAGTGTGTGTGTGTGTGTGTGTGTGTGTGTGTGTGTGTGTGTGTGAGTGTGTGTGTGTCTGTGTGTGTGTGTGTGTTCTCAGCTCTCTCTGTGTGAGTGTGAGTGAGTGTGAGTGTGTGTGCGTCTGTGAGTCTGTGGGTCCGTGCGTCCGTGCATACAGGCTTGCGTGGGTGCGTGTGTGCGTGTGTGTCTCTCTGTGTGTGTCTGTGTTTGTGGACGTTTGGGTTTGGAGGGGGGCGGTTTAGAGACCACACATACACAATGACATCATTCATCATCATCATCATCATCATCACAGCATTATGAGAGAGATTATGATAGATATAAAACCAGTGACATCAACACAAATTTCTGCCAAGCTACCAAATTTGGTTTGGGTTTTTTCCACTGAATCCATATTCATCCTCAGGGCTTGTTCAAGCTATGTGAAGTGTGCATTCGTGTCTGTGCTTGCAGGGTAGACAAGGGGGATACTTGCACACTGGCAATGATTGTATGTCACAGTAATTAGGGTCACAGGCTTTATTCACCACAGTACAAAGGTGCTAAACCATTTAGTGTTTGAGGTTGTCAGAGTGTGTGTACAGTGTGTGTTGATATAGATCATGCTACTGATCATGTTTTCCCAGATAAGAACATCTCTTTTAGCTGTTATAAGAATCAGACTGTTATTTGATGCAGGCATCTCCAGACCAGATATGGGACACACACACACACACACACACACACACACACACACACACACACACTTTTGCCCTGTGCCTTCCTCCACTAAGCCCCCCTTCACCATCCAGATATGATCTCATCTCTTCAGAGCAGAGCGGAGAGGGGCTTTACTGGAAGTAGAGCTGGCACCAGTCCTGCACGGTAGAGAGGTTAAGTGTCCTCTCCTCCTCTACACATGGTGAGCTCATTAGCCACCATTACTGTCCCCTCTCCTCTCCACGCCTTTCAACACAGACCCCCAATCCAACCCCCTCTATGCTCTGCTGAATGCGAAGTCTGCTGATTCAGAGTCTAGGGCCGACTGGCAGGGGTCCTACTCTCATTAGAAGTCCTTTAATGTCCCTCTGTGTCCGAGTTAAGGAGGGAAAAGGTCCCTCTGTGTCTCCATCAAGGCAGGATGTCATTCAAAGACCCCCCCCCGCGGAGTGGAATGAGGAGCGTGTGTGTCTGTCTGTCTGTCTGTTGGTGGTCTGTGTGTCTGTGTGCCTTTGTTTATGCCAGCAACGCTGCTGCCTAGTGAAAAGGCCTGAAACAGAAGCCTGACACTGCAGTTGGCTGTCAGAGGGGGAATGCGTTGGCTGGGATTCAGAGAGTTTGCGGCTGTGTGTGTGTGTGTGTGTGTGTGTGTGTGTGTGTGTGTGCGTGTGTGTGTGTGTGTGTGTGTGTGTGTGTGTGTGTGTGTGTGTGTGTGTGTGTGCGTGTGTGTGTGTTTGTGTGTTGGGGTTTGTGTGTGTGCGTGCTTATGAGGGTGCGTGCGTGCGTGCGTGCGTGTTTATGAGAGAAAGAGAGAGAGAGAGAGGGATGGGATGGGATGGGATTCAGAGACAGTTTGCAGCTGTGTGTGTGTGTGTGTGTGTGTGACAGAGTCTATTCTGTTTGGGCAGTGGTGGATGACAATGCCCTTTTGAAGTAGGACTGGAGTGTGTTATTCTCCACTGACCCCCCCTGGTGTTGCAATGCTTCCTTCTACTGGCATTGATGGGACTTACAGTAAATGCCAACACTGGGAACAGACTGCCAGTCAAATCATGCACACAGATAGATTTCCCAGTAGCGGTGAGTGTGGGTGCCCAAAGACAGCATTTAGCATGAAACGTATTTATAAAGTTTATCTTTCAACACATTCCTACTCTATACTTATGCACACTCCTTAAATATAGCCGAGCACCTCACATTACATTCCCATGACAAGACATCTTAACAGGCTTAAAAGCCTAGATGGATGTCTTTGTCTTTTGTAATACACACCGAGTTGTCTTTTCTTTACCCTTTGACATGTACTGTACCGATTTGAACTGTTTGGCCCTGGTGTAGCTGCTCTGTGTACGTCCAGGAAATGTTCCTACCCCCGGAATGTTCCAGAACAGGGTTACGTGAGTGCTAGGAGATGATTGCTTCCCTCCCAGATGCTGTTATTGTGCTGGGTTTGATCGTCTGGTTGTCTGGTTGTCTTGTTTGGCTCCACAGGGCATAGTAGAACCCAGGTGTTAGCCATCACTGTTTTAAAAATAACATTTCTATTATCATGTCCAGAACACAGTTTCTCTTTGAGCTGCAGTTTCTCTATCTTAAACAGCAGCATTCTGTTTTCTCACTCCCTGGCCTGTCATGTCCAGAACTATTTACGGGAATCTCATCAGAGTTAATCAGTTAGAGTTCCAGTTAGGACACGCGGTGTCTCACCCTTGTGATAGATAGTGTTGATAAATCACAATCTGAAAACTTTATATTAAAAAATATATTACTTTATATTAATAAATATTAAGTAACATAAATACAGGAGACACTAAATACAGGAAACACAGAAATGTCAGCTGTTTTGGAAGTGTTGCCTCTTTTAGAGAAAGGTTATTTCAGGTCTGTAGGGGGTCCCGTGGCTCAGACGTGTTGCGAGGGTGATGATTTAACGTAGTGTCGGTTACGCAATGCATCGTCGTGAGTGGTGATGTGGTAAACACATTTACACTACAAACAGTAGCGTGGCGCAGTGGGTGGTAAAAGTTCAGGGCAGGTTAGGACTGACCTCAGTATGAGGCCATCTGTTAGTGGATACGATTTCACATAGTTGTACATGACATGGATGCTTGCGACATCTTCTAGGGAGATCTTTTAGCATTTTATTTTTGTGTTCGTTTTGAGATTCCACATTCATGGAGCGTTGTATGTCTCTGGTACTGACTTTAAGCCAGGGCCTCAAATGGTCTTACAAACAGCACTCAGTAACATGCTTCTACTATGAAAGCCCAGTAGGTGGCGATGTTGCCAAGTTAACCGAGGCTTACTGAAGGGAGAGTGAGGTTTCTCTGTGCAGACTGAGAGAGTTCAAGTGTCATGAACATACAGTACTTTTCTACCCCTATGTTGTCAATGAATCCTCAGTCTAACAACTCAGCAGTCTCTCACGGTGGAAATCTTGTCTTGTTGCTTTTCGCTCCAATATCAGTTTGTGCCAAGCTCAGGTATTCCTCAATTGTGTCGAGATACATAGTTTCTTTGTGATTGGTTAAAGGAAATGTCTCAAACAGTGGAAAGACGGATACAGATCTTCTCACATGGAACCCATAGAAAGATAATTATGTTGAACAGATGGCTTCTCTCATCAACCTGTCTATAGAAGCCTTTGAAAGTGTCCAAGGGATGTTCATGTTCATGGCATTCTCTACTAACTCAAAACATATTGAAGGAGGACTTTGTCTTTGCCCGTTGTGGAAGAACACGAACTGTAACTTCACTTCAGTAATACCTGATCAACTGACGTCTTGTTTCTCTCTCTTTTTTTTCTCTCCAGGTGAGTCCCTTCTCCATTGTTTGCCTGTTCAGAGAGATGAAGTTTCCTCCGAGATCTTCTGACGTCTTCTCACAATAAGTACCCGACAACAACATTACCAGAAACCACATTACTGTACCATCTGGGAGAGCAGCATTCCACACGAAGGCACCAATAAACTGGGCATATATAGGGCACAGATGAACAGATAAAGCGGGCACAGATAAACCAATTTTATTGTCAAAAATCCATGGGAAAAAAGACGTTGCCCATGATTTCTCTTTGGCAGACACAGTGGCACTGTAATGCTGTTATTCATTTGGAGGGCACATGGGTGTCTTTGTCTACAGAGAAGATCTGTAGAGAAGATGGCAGTTCAACTATGTTGTCTGCAGATGTTGAATGGCCGCTTTCTGATCCCTGTGCCAACTCCCTCACAATGAAGCATTGAGTTTGGGAGGCAGTGTGGTGGCGATTGTGCGATGAGGGCTGACTTAGATCAAATAGTTACAGGTTTTTTTTGGGGGGGGGGGGGAGTGTAAGGTGACTTTGAACAGCGAAGAAAGAACGATGTTAACCATGAAATCATCATCTCTTTGAAGGGTGTGCCCTTGGGACATGATTTTTTTGGGGGTATACCTTACAGAAGCACACACACACACACACACACACACACACACACACACGCACACTTACACACACGCAGACACACACACCACCATTCCCAAAGACGTGCGTGAATCACACTGACTTACACTATACCAAATCTCTCGGCTCTGTAATTTCCTCACATGGTTTCTCCTTCCACTGCTACGCAGATGACACTCAACTCTTTCTCTATTTCCTCCCTTCTGCCTCACAGGTGGCAACACCTGTCTCTGCGTGTCTTGCAGACATTTCCGCTTGGATGTCAGCCCACCGCCTCAAGCTCAACCTTAACAAGACTGAGCTGCTCTTCCTCCCGGGGAAAGCCTGCCCTCTCCAAGACTTCTCCATCACAGTAGAGAACTCTACTGTGACCCCCTCCCAGACAGCCAAGAACCTTGGGGTGATAATTGACAACCACTTATCCTGTGCGGCGAACATCACAGCGACAGCACGCTCCTGTAGATTCTTCCTCTCCAACATCAGAAGGATACGTCCATTCCTCAACGGAGAAGCAACATAACTCTTGGTCCAGACACTTGTGATCTCTCGCCTTGACAACGCACTCTTGGCCGGGCTCCCCGCCTCTGCTCATCCAGAATGCTGCCGCCCGTCTGGTGTTCAATCTCCCCAAATTCTCCCATGTCGCCCCCCTCCTTTACACCCTTCACTGGCTCCCGGTAGCAGCTCTCATCAGATTCAAGATCCTGGTGCTCGCCTACCGGGTGCCAAAGGGAACAGCCCCTCCCTACTTGCAAGCAATGGTCAGCGCCCAAACCCCTGCCCGATCACTCCGCTCTTCCACCTCGACTGGCCACCTGGCACCACCGCCTCTATGTGGATGCAGCAGTCGCGCTACTTGGCCATGGCTTTTCACTGTCTTGGCTCCCCGCTGGTGGAACAAGCTTCCCACTGCTCTCAGGACTGCAGAGTCACTACCTATCTTCCGCTGTAGATTGAAGATCCATCTCTTCAGGCTACATCTTAACTGTGCCTCCTAAAGACCTCTTCATCCCCACTACCCCCCTGTACAAGTTAATTATTCCTTCTTCTCGCAGTGTGACTGCCAATAGCCCCTGGTCCTAGCATAGATTACTTTTTCTTATGATGACTGATGGATAGATGATTCACTTACTTACACAAATGTTTGCTGTAAGTTGTTTTGGATAAAGGCGTCTGCTAAATGCCATAAATGTAAATGTAAATGTAAATCTGACACATCCATGTAGGCTGAGGGGTTTTTATGCTTGAAAGTGCTGGAGGCCCTTAAGAGAGCATGGAGTACTTGGTAGTACTTGGTAGTACATGGAGTACTTGGTAGTACATGGAGAACTTTAGTACTTGGCACATAGGAATGGGGTGTGTTCATTTAAGATATGTATCTGACATGCCCCTTCCGACACCGCCCACCACTACATCTACCTTTCTGGAATGTTTCCCACCCCTCGTGACCTGACCTGTGGTGGGTGGCGTAGGGAGGGGTGCGGTACCCTGTAACACCTGGGTGAGGCCTAGAGGTCAGCACAGCGCTAAGCTTGGACAGGAGCGGGGCTACAGCCCCCCCCCCCCCCCAAGTTAGTGTTTACGATGCTTGCTCTGTTGGGCTTTTATGTGGTGCAGTTGTTATGATCTGTGACTTGTCTCAATGAAAGGTGCCGAAACTACCACCACCACCTATGGCTGTATGTTGTTTTTTTTGCCACTACTATGTGTGTGCAGAGAGGGATTGGTTGGGAATTGAAAAGAGAACACAACCATGTTAAATATTTCCTAGATGTTTTCAACGATAGGTGGGGTAGATAAGTCAATGCTTGAGCTATACGGTGTCTTTTAACTTTTTCCAGAGAGGTTTGTGAAATCAGTATGTGGAGAACACATGTGGTCTTACCTGTTAGAACGCCATAGTGCATCTCTTTGGTTTAGCAAATGAGTGTTAAGAAGTCAGAATAGCTGTGGAAATGCATGACTGACTATACTACAATACTGCAGTACTAGAGAGTCTCACACACCACTTTGTGTTCAGCAGGCCTCATTTCACCCCTGAGGCCACGCCATTCATCATGTTCTACCTGGCCACGCCCTGTTTCAGTTGTTGACAATGTAAGGTTGATTCATTTGAAAAGGAATCCGGCTTGATTGCATATTCCTCCCAAGGGGCACTGATATTACTCCGCTATCTAAGAGTTTGGCTATTATGATATTGTAATGTTTAGAGTTATGATGTCACCTCATACACTAAATCACAGGACTATACACCATAGAGTGTGTACAGCAGGGCAGGCTGGTGGGAGGTAGAAATTGTAGGACGGGCTCATTGTAATGCATGGAACAGAATTATATATCTGTCCTCTCATAGACATTGATGAACTGTCTCAAATTGTTTAGTAGTAGTGCTCCCAGGGGAGTTCAGCAGGTGACATTTTAAGTAAATAGAGATGTCACGGCTGCAACCTGATAAGCTGTCAGCCATGGCCATACCGTGTTCCTCTCTCCCCCCTGAGGGTCCAGTCTCACACTCTCTCTCTCTCTCTCTCTTTTTCACTCTCTCTCGCTCTCTCTCTCTCTCTCTCTCTCTTTTTCACTCTCTCTCTCTCTCTCTCTCATTCGCTCTCTCAATCTCTCTCTCTCTCTCACTCTCTCTCTTTCTCTCTCATTCTGTCCCAATCCCCCCACCCCCATCTCTCTCTCTCTCTCTCTCTCTCTCTCTCTCTCTCTGAAGGGCAAACTGTGAACATACAGCACATACAGAACAAGTTACTGAGACTGTTGCTTTTGGCCTCTCACGGGTCGAAGACCACGCGGGGCCTTTCCATATCCAGACCCACGTCAGACAGGAATCTGTCCTCAGCATTGTTCTCTGTGCTGGAATGGACCCGCCTTGCTTTGGACGCGCAAAGGAGTGTGTGTGTGTGTGTGTGGGGGGGGGGGGTCTAAGGCCTACTCTTCTGCTCAGTCTGTTCGAACTGGCCTTCTTTATGACCAGAGCGTGGAAGGATGTAGTCTATATATTTTTATCCACTGCCCTATCTGATGCCTGGCTGGACTGGCAGCCTTCATGGCTGTATAGGAGAATAGGCTTATCACACTCCGCACAGTGTGTTTTAACTAGCTCTTGGCTCACTCTCTCTTAAAGACAGTGCTTATTTGCTTAAGGTGTCAAAGTGAAAAAACAGGATAGGGCGAGACCCAACCCAGCCGTGCCGATAAGGAAATGTGAGAAAAAAGAGAGAGAGAAATGTTACCTCCTGCAGCGAAGCCACATTTCATCTCCTGCAGCAGTAGCGTTGACATAGAAAGAAAAATAGCAGGTACGAAGAAGTTTCAGAATTACGGCTAGATCATTTCCATCATCACGATGTTTTGTCACTCGAGATAATGTTGGAGTCGCCAGAGCATGAACAGGTCAAGTTAATTGAATCCTAATGCAATTAGGGTTTCCTGGACTGTAGGCTAATCATTTAGACATTTTCATACCACACCCTGGTGTAATATCAGCAACCCCTCCCCTCCCCCTTTGCATGTGATATTATAATTGCTCTGTGGTGTAACTGTGGGTGTGGCAGCGGTTGTTTTCCCAGCCTTTTCGACATGGAGCCAGGCCAGAGGTGTCTCACTCTCTCGCTCTTCTGTGTGAAAAACAACTGCACCGAAGGCGGTACCACAAGTCGGTCCGGGATCACTGCGAACAACCAATGCTAGCTAAGGAAACAATCTACTCATCTCATTCCTGGTTTGAGCCACAAGATTATCTTGAGATCTTATTGACCTTCAGCCAATGACAGCAACCCGGCGTGATGTTGTCTTTATCAAAGTTGTATAAGTGACAGACATTTATCGTGTTTGTTTTCAGGCTATTCAGTCCCAACGCAGTGGTATGCCTGCATGAAATGGCTTGTTTGGTTATTTGGATTTTGGTTTTATGCTGTGCAATTAAAGTGTGGCTCTGTTACAAGCCTAGAAGGTTCCATACACAGACTGCAGGGTAGCACACCTGCTTTACCCATTACAACATAGTATAAACATGTTGTTACTACATAATATAAGGGTCTAACTCCTATTAAAATCAAAGCGAGGCCATGGGAACGGTCTTCTAGAGGTAGTACTGCGTCTGTATCACCGATTGCATATTGTCACTGCCAGTGAAACATGGCTTCATTACATTTTCTGTGATTTTTTTTTTCCCTCTGCATTGTGAATGCTCCTCTGTTTCTCTCTTGCTTTCGGAAACATACCTACCTGTAACTTCACCATTAATCACTTTCCCCAGCACCGCTGTAAAGACGGCGAGGGTACGGTTGAATTCATACCTGTCCGTCAGCGTTGTTCGGGCGTGGCCAGTCTTTCCTCACCTCTGAGCGCGATGGAATGAGAGGATTTCAAGAACTGCTCATTTTCTCCTCCCCAGAGCAGGCACTTAACAGCGTGCCTAAGCCTTGTGTAAAACACTCCCTTTTCAAGCCCTTTTACTTAGATCTAGCTTCCAGCTAACATTAACTCAATCCTGTAGGGAGAGACATGCACAATCATAGTCATGCATCGATGATTCATGGTTTTGCAATTGCACAGTGTGTGGTTGGGGCGGTTTGTGTTGTGTTTGTGTTATTGCAAAAGTGGAATAAGGACTAGACATGTATCAGGGCAACTGAAAATGGATTCAGGTGGAACTTGAGTGTCAGTTTCCTCTCGGACTGTGCCTTCGAGCTGGAGCCTGATCCTGCAGGATGGACACACCCAGCTGCAGACTTGCTGTGAGACCGTTTCCCTGGGCTGAGACCAGAGAGAGCCCCCCCTGGTGGAGAGATCAGGTCACTTAAAGTGTAATTTGATGTTAGCGCCAGGGATACAACAATGTTGGTGACTCACTGTGCTCAAGTCCAGAGCTGCAGTAGAATAGGCCCTTTCTTCCCTCAGCCACAAACAAGCTAAATAAATTACTGCAAGTCTTTCTACCAACGAAGTCCAGTTCTACCAGTCATCTTTTTTTTTCTCTCTCTCATGTTCTGCTGAGAGGAAAGAATGCAACTGATTCATTCTCTCCAGATGGAGGGAATTTTACGGGCAGAATGTGGATAATAAATCACCTTATGCTGTGTGTGTGTGTGTTTTATTCTTGCGCTGCCTGTTGTGTTTGAGTATGTGTGTCTGTGTGTGTGTGTGTGTGTGTGTGTGTGTGTGTGTGTGTGTGTATGTGTGTGTGTGTGTGTGTCTGCATGTGTGCCTGCATGTGTGCCTCTGTGTTATTTGTGTGCTGGCTGCTGTGTGTGTTTGTGTGCCTGCCTGCCTGTGTGTTATTTGTGTGCTAGCTGCTGTGTGTGTGTGTGTGTGTGTGTGTGTGTGTGTGTGTGTGTGTGTGTGTGTGTGTGTGTGTGTGTGTGTGTGTGTGTGTGTGTGTGTGTGTGTGTGTGTTTGTTCTACATTTTGTAGATGTTGATTGTCAGGATGCCTGTCTTAAAATACACCTCAGCCTCTTCAGGTTGCGATGCTGATCTACCTCTGTCTCTGCCAGCACGGAAGGTCTGTGCCAGTCCATCTGTCCGTATCCTATATCAGTTTTTGTTTGAGCCATGGTTGCCTGGGGCAACAGCCACGTTCCCTGCCGACCAGCAGTTTTCAGCAGTGCCTCATATTGTATTTACCTAACCTGTGTCCCGTCTGTGAGTGGGGTTGCTATGGCACGTCTTCAGTGCCACGCCCCTGTATGTGGTTTTGCCGGGTGCGATGACTCACAGCTCAAACATTCCAATGTGTTTTTCTTTTTCTTATTGTGCTTCTCTCTCTCAACACTGTGACTTAACCCACCCCCCCCCACCCCCCCCCCCCCCCGCCACAAACGCTGGTCGTATTGTTTTATGGTGGGACAGACACTTTAGGACTGTGAGGCGCTTTTCCTTTTTCCTTTCTTTATCCTCACACACACACACACACACACACACACACACACACACACACACACACACACACACACACACACACACACACATTTCCTCTTGTTTTCCTGGGCCTCTTCCCCCTCTGTGTAACTGAACCACCTTAACCATATCAACACACACTGGACTGAACGAGTGAATTAATGTTTTCCTACTGGAGGCAGGGCCTGTCTCTGGGTGGGGCACACGGGCAGATCCTGGCACACACTAGCATGGCACGGCCGACAGCCATTTTCTACCCACTCCACCATCTTAGTTTCATTTTTAGAGGGGTCTGCTTACATGTTGTTAGTTACTCCGCTAAATCTGAAAGGAGATTGTGTCGAGGAAAAGTCTATACCACGTGTTTGCATGTATGAAATGGAACGGTCAATACTCAGAGTGAATTGTCTCTGCATTCCTTTGTGACATAGTTGTGTTACAGCCAGCGAGTCAACAATGAACCTGTGTCGAAGTGTGAAGTAAAGCCACAGGTGTGTCTCTGATGTAGTTTGAAACAAGAAACCTGAGTGTTCTGTCAAACACATCAACAGGGGCTTTAAAATTAGGATGTGCGTTGAGACAGGTCCAGCGCCTCGGGGGCCACCGACAACAAAGCCGCACGATGTCTCGTCTTTCCAAACCGTTATTTTTCACATCTTCTCCCTCCACGAGGAGCGTAGTTGAATCCTCTCCGAGGCATCTATCCAGCCCAGAGAACTGATATAAGCCCATAACTCAGATGTGATCCAGATGTCATCTCCCACTGCCATCTCCTCTCAAAAATATCTCACCAATGTGGGTATCGCTTCTTCGCTTGCTCCAAAACAAAACAGGCACTGTAGGCCTAGCAGGCCTGTGTAGATTCATATCGGTGGCATGTGTCAAGGAAGAGTTGCATCTCTTTCTTCTTCTTTTCGCTTCACTTGGCACTTGGAACTCACCCGTACCTCCCTTCATCGGAGGAAATGAATGTTTCTTTTAACAACTTTGGATGAGGCCTAATCGCTCTCCGTAAACAGAGGAGGGATTACACCAGAGACAGGCACAGATTAACTGCAGCGGTGAACCAGGACATCCTAGTGTTGCCTTCACTGAATAAACACTGAATAAGCAGAGGGAAGGCAGAGATCTCTCCTCTTTGCCTTTTGTCTTTCCACTAGTTTTCTCTCTCCCTCTCTCTTGCTCCATGGCAATGTCCGCTCTTCGTCTTAATCACTGTGGGCTGAAATGTGTGAGGCTCTCTCGGGGACAAGGCGTCCAGTGTGTGTGTTTTTTTTTTCTGGAACAATGTGTGGGTGCCCTTAGATGTATGGGGTATGGGGTAGAGAGGGAGGATGTTTTGGGGCCTGGCGAGGCCTCAGATTTATGGTCGAGATGTTTATGGGCACAAGATGAAAAGAAGCCCTTGTTCCATTCTTGCCCCCCACCCCCACCTCACTACCCCCCCCCCCCCCCCCATCCCACACCTACCCCCTCCTCTCCTTCCCCATCCTGCATGCAGTGTGTGCATCTGCAGGACCGTGGACAATAGGTTTCTCATGGGGGAGAGTTGCGGTACGGTCTGAATCCTCCCAAGCCTGCGTTAAGTGTTGAGAGGTTGAGTTAGTTGGAGTCTGGAGGGTGGGAGAGGTGGGACTGAGACCCTGTCTGGGAGCAGCTGATGGTCCACTGGGAGGTAAAGCACCATGGAGGCGGGAGACCCCCTGGGAGATCGGTTCTGGCGCAGCAGTAAGAAAGGTAGGAGACGGAGACGGACCGGACTGATTTCTGCGTTCTACTGCTCTGTGATGAAGGTGAGAATGGACAGAAGGAGGACAGAGGAGAAGAGGTGAAGGTGAGGAAGGACAGAGAGGAGGAGGGAGGAGGGGTAGAAGTGGTGAAGGTGAGAATGACAAAGGGAGGAGGGGGAGAAGTGATTGATTGCCTCCCCCAGGGCAGATGGGAGGTCACGCCATGGAGAGGCATGTTCAGAGCACTCCTCCCTCACCAACATTCTTTTTTCAACATTTTTTTTATTTTTGCAAATTTCCTTCATATTGATTGAACAACGTTTTACATTTGAACTCCCAATAGTCAGGTGTGTGACATCTGCCTTAACTCACTCTCTCTGCTTGTCTCTCTCTCTCTCTCTCTCTTTCTGCCTGCCTCTCTCTCTCTCTCTTTCTCTGATGCTTTGGCTGCTGCTGAGCTGTGCTGACATATACAGCTCCCACAGGAGGGCTGTTTTAAATTCCCTTGGAACCTCAGATGGATCTTGTTTACTGCACACAAAGGCTTTGTGTTTAGTTGGGCTACGCAATGTACCACCAAACTCCTAAACCTGATTTGCATTAATTCATGTAGAACATTCTGGGAGTTAGTGCCTATATTGGAAATAATCATCATTTCCCATGGTATGTATATGTTCAGCAATATCTGTTCCATCTGTAAGACTCCCCCACTGCCAAACCCTCTAGCCCTGTCCTAAGTGGGAACAGCCCCCCAGTCAGACTCCTGTCCCTGGGGCTGCAGGGGGCGCGAGAGAGAAGGAGAGAGAGAGAGAGAGAGAGAGAGAGAGAGAGAGAGAGAGAGAGAGAGAGAGAGAGAGAGAGAGAGAGAGAGAGAGAGAGAGAGAGAGAGAGAGAGAGAGAGAGAGAGAGAGAGAGACTTGGCACTCTTTTTGGGTGCTGCTGCTTATTTTCGGTGGGTGAAGAGGGATAATCTGTGACTTCATAATTCTTTCCACTCTGGAAAAGGAGAAGTCTGTGTGATCCGTGACTCATGTAGTTCAGAACACAAGTGAGACTTGTGATTTTTACCTCGAGCGCTACACCAATTCCAAGTTATGGCTTTTCCATGTGCATTTGTGCTTCTGAGAGCTTGACAAGAGCCAAGCTGACCTCCCCTTCTCATACTTCCAACACAGTAGTCTATTCTACTGATGACGTCAACATGTTTTATGTAATAGAAAGCCCCTCTTTTTTTACATTTGTAATGGGAATTATACCTCCCTATATATCATGAGTTTACACACTGTAACTTCCTATCAATAATTGTTCACAACAACATAGATCTCGCTACACTCAAAATCTAATTTGTAAGTGCCCAGTTTATGTCTCAGCACTTCTTCCTGGCCTTACATGATTCCAAAAGTATTTACTAGACAGTGTCTGGAGACAGCTTTAGCTTGGCTGAGTTAGAACAGCTCCTGGACTCAGTGAGAGATCTCTGCACGGTGTGTGTGTGTGTGTGTGTGTGTGTGTGTGTGTGTGTGTGTGTGTGTGTTGTTGTTGTTGTTCTTTTCTGTTGGCCTTTGACTGACTCAACACCCTCTGTGTTAGCCAGCCATATGTTCTCCCCTTGTAGTCTAAGTTGATTTTTGATTTCAATTCAGCGAAAACAGTTGTGTGTTTATTTTAGGATTGAAGAATGCCCATGGCACCGCTATCCCTCTCCCTCTCCCTCTCCCTCTCCCTCTCCCTCTCTGTTAGTCTGGTCATATAAACACACTGTTCCTTTGTCTGCTCCTCTCCTTTGTGGTTTAATGTTCTCCAAGGGTTGTCTTTCGTGGTTTACCGACAGAGCCTGCCCTTACAGTGCCAATTCGCCCACCCTCCGCCCTGCACCCTCTCTATCTCTCTCTCTCACACACACACACACACACACACACACACACACACACACGCACGCACACACTCCTCCCCTCCTGTGGTTTGGACAGTGACTGCATGCCAAACACACCACCAGCACCCCTCAGGCCCCTCCATGGTTAATCTGGCCAGATCTGCCCAATTTAGTTTCCCAGCTCCCTGCCAATGCCAGGGGTTAATCTCCGCTGCTCTAGTCCTCTTGTATTTCAAAGCAGGGCCCGAAGCTTGCCAAGGTGCTAATTGGCACTGCCTGTGGTGCTGCCAGGAACAAGTCATAGATGAAGGTTGCGCAGGGACATTGAATAAGGCGTTTTGGCTTTTTAACTTCTCTTGGTGCTACTATGGTCACAAATATTGACCGAAAGATTGTGTCAAAGGCTGTACTCTACTGTAGGTGTAGGGTTAAACCTCTTGATTTTGATCACTTTGCTGATTCATAAGCGGTTGGAAAACCTGGATGACTTTTGTTACGGTTTCGGTATTCAGAGAAGAGGTCAAAAGGTGCTTTTAAAATCGAGGTCACATGGGAAGTTGCTGAGGTTTGCAAAGACCTTTGTCTTCTTCAGAGAATGGAGCATCTCACTGACCAGAATATGTTTACTGAGAGGAGAATTCTTCCTCAACACTATCAAATACTGGTGTCAAAAGGTCCTTTCCAAAGTGGCAGCTACCAGCCCTTGAGCCCTTACATTGACTTGCATTTCCATTGTCAGAGACAATGGAAGTCAGTGGTGACAACTACTCAACTTACACTGTAGCACCAGTGTTTAGGAAAGAGAGGTCACACATCACTGTGGATGAGGAGAAGAAGACAATGAGACAAGGAAAGGAGGCTACTTTAGACTATTGAAACGTTGGAAGGAGACAAAGAGACAAAGAAAGGAGGTTACTTTAGACTAAGGTGAGCCTATGGCCACATGACCGGACCTGACTTCCTCCATGACCCTAGTCTATAGACAGACAACCCTAAACGAGAGGACCCACAGGGCCCCTCCAGCTGCCTGCAGTGCTCTCCCAGTCAAGAGATTCCTGAAGACAAGGTGACAGGCCGCTCACACGCATCAGCTCTTTCTGAGTGGACAGCTGGACAGCTGGACCCCTGCCCTCAAGCTGAGGTGTCAACCTCAAAACCAGACCCAAAGAGCAAAGGGCATTCCATCTAATGACAATAATACATTGAGTTTGTAAAGCGCTGTTCATTACAGAAGAACATCTTTGAAATCAGAAGCTAACCTGTGGCAGCAGAGTTGTTTTGTTAGGCAATAATATCAAAACTGAAAGTTAATGTGTGTGCACAGTGTGTACTATGTAAAGTCAAGCTGCGCACCTGCTCACCTTCTGATTTGTTATTTAAATTAATCTTGCAAATCATGTATTACAGAGAGTTGGAAGTAATAACTGCAGTACAGTGAAGTGAAATGGCTGTCAATTCAAGCACTGAACAAAGGCTTGGTTGTTTTTTCGAGTTAATCAATATAGTCGCCGTTGCCTTCTGCCTCCTAACTCTGCCTCCAAACAAAAGAGTGAAATTAACCTCCATGTACTGTGTGCATGCAATCAGTCGAGGCTGGTGGAAGTACAAATCGGAGGATGGGGTCATTGTAAAACATGGAATGGAATGAGGAATGGTATGAAGCACATGTGTTTGATACCATTCCTCAATTCGTTGCATGCATTACAATGAGCCTGTCCTCCAATTTGTACCTCCACCAGCCTCCTCTGTACTCAATGTACTTAGGAGCAAAACCCACAACATTCCCCATTGCCCATTGCTCCATCTGATTGCATTTGAAGGTAGAAGACATTATTCACTCCAGTTGAATCTTTACCATTAGAAAGCTAAATGCTACAGGACCCAGCATTGGCTGATTAGGGGGAGGGAGGCATTACTCATTTCTGTTCAAGCGAGGCCTGCCAAAAGTAGCTCTACTGTAAATTCCTGCTCTAACTGAGCATCTGTATTCCTGTACTTCCAATTTTGTAGTAACTTTAGCCTACTTATCATGATAAGATACAGTTAGGCTAGCTACATATAGCTACCAGGTGTAGGATATATACAGTTAGGCTAGCTAGCTGCTTGGGGTAGGATAGGTACAGTTAGGCTAAATAGCTACCTGGGGTAGGGTAGGTACAGTTAGGCTAGCTAGCTACCTGGAGTAGGATAGGTACAGTTAGGTTAGCTAGCTACCTGGAGTAGGATAGGTACAGTTAGGTTAGCTAGCTACCTGGAGTAGGATAGGTACAGTTAGGTTAGCTAGCTACCTGGAGTAGGATAGGTACAGTTAGGTTAGCTAGCTACCTGGAGTAGGATAGGTACAGTTAGGCAGGCTATAGCTAGCTAGCTATCTTGGGTAGGGTAGGTACCATTGAATAGGTGAGTTATTAATGGCAATCCTGGATGCCGATTTATGGGCTTGTACCCTGCCTTAGAAACAATCTGAGGAAAACACTGTCCCAAAGCTGTTGATATAACCACTAAGATGTTTTTGGTGATAGTTTTTGGTGACGTTTTTGGTGATTCTACAGTACAATGCTTGCTTACTCATTCTTGATCTCACACGTTGAGATCATGATGGACTTGATTCAATTGATCCACTTTCCCCACAGAGGGTCTCAGTAAGTAACAAGCTAACATCTAAAGTAGCAGCCATTTTCTCTTCTTCTTCTTCTTCTCATTCACTACTCTCTATGTTGTTTGTAAGTTTTCATGTAAGTAGGATTACATGGGTACGAGTTTTCCAAACTCTCCATATCAACGGCTCTGGCCACATAGTGTAGATTTGAGCTCAACTTGATTCCTGGAGAGAAGAATCTCATCATCACAGCGGGGCATAGATCGGTCCACACAAAACTGTGCAGTATGTTGACCTTTGTTTTCCTCCTGGGAGGGATCAGAGTGACTGGGTTCTGATATGAAACCGGGAGGCACGTGTCTTGGACCACCATTAAACCCAAGAGCACAGAGCCTTAACAGTGGGGGAGTAGCCAGTCTTCCACTGTGTTGCTGGTCCCCCACTGGGGGTGCTGACAGGTCTATTCTGGGCAGAGTGGGGGTCTCTGACACATCGAAGCAGACTTACACTACCAGACACCTGATCTAGATACACTTCTCGTAGGTCTCTCTCTCTCTCTCCCTCCCCCTCTCTCTCACCCCTTCCTCACTAGACCCACCACTGCCTCAATTCTAGTTTCAGTAATAGAACATGAGCAGCTTAAACCGTACACTCCCCTTCCCCCACAGGACTTTTCTATTTCTGTCCATTCATTCGGCTGATAATGTCACTCCACTCCAGTGTTGTAGAGCCATCACAGCCATTTATGCAGTTGAAATGGTTGTTCGGCCAAATGTACGATCAGCAGTATTAGAGAGTGCGATGATTTCTGAGGAACAGGGCCATATTAGGGGTATGAATGGGTATGTACTGGGGTTGGGCATCGAGCCAGGTGAAAGGTCATTGTGAGGAGTGGAGGAAGTTCAGTGGGCACTTTGTGCACAAACAGGGCATGAAATCCCACTGAAGGCCACCTCTTAGAGCAGGGCCTGTTGATGCAAATTATCCCTAATGAGGAGAGCTGGCACGGGTAGAGGGCCACTGCCAAGGGGACATGGCATGCATTTAGAGAGTGGGGATGTCGTTAGGGTATCTTTTTTGCTTAGTTAAAGACCGGGACTTTGTAGTTTTCCTTTCAGGGGGTAAATGATTATGATTTTTGATCTGTGGTCATTCTAACCTGATGGAATGAAGTTCTTCATTTGAAACGGCATAGTTATTATGTGATACACTTCCTTGTGTATGAATCATTCAGGTGTGATACTGTTGGGTTATTTCAACATGCACACACACACGCACGTGCACACACACACACACGCACGTGCACACAAACACACACACACACACACACACACACACACACACACACACACACACACACACACTGTTGGGTTATTTCAACATGCAAACACATGTACACCTGCGCACACACACACACATACACACACAAAAGGCTATTCACAAACTGCGGCAAGCAAACGATTAAACATTTATTTCGACATTGTGTGGAATGTGGTTGCAGCCCCAGTCCTGAAGAATTCCAATGTTGATTGACTGTTAGCTGTGGCAGGGTTCTTGTGAAAGACTTAGTCATGATGAGCTGCTCTGTAGAGACATGTTAGGTTCAGAGGTCACCGTGATGACCCTGTTAACTACCAGATTGGGTAGCCTTATATTAAGTTGACCACACTGTGAAGTAATGTTGTAACTCCATAAACATGTGGTTTGCATGTTGTTGCATATTCATTTGGTAATTGCTTGGTACAGTATACATCAGTCCTAATTCCACTTGTGTAGTAACATAAAGAAAAAAATTACAAAGCCATTATTATTATTATGTAAATGTGTAACAACATGTTGATATGTTTTTGTTTTTTTAATTACATAGTCAATACACAGGTACAGCATAGGGGCAATATAATGCTAACTATGAATGACAGAGTAAGTTTGGAGAGGGCAGTATGCATCTACAAGGGACCAAATAGCATATCTGGTATTAGAAGTAATTGTTCTAAGGGAATCGCCTCCTAATGTAAACTGTTGAAAATGAATAGCAAAGGAATGTTTAGAAGTAGGGACTCTTGCTCATGAGAACCTGAGTAAATAGACGAAGATCATCATTATGGTACAGCACACTGTGTTTCTGACTGTCTAAATATTTCAGCCCTGGCAGGGCGTTTTATGAGTATGTAGCTTGTTAATGCAAAAAAATAAAAAATAAAAATAAATGCATTAAGTGTTCATGAAGTATGCCATTATTGTTGTGCTATGCAGTTTTAAAATGGATACCTTGGATTTAATTGCAGTAGTTTGGTTTAATGAGCTGTTTCAGAGTACAGATAAAGACTGTAATTATGTCAGGTGATTATTGAGGGACTACCTGATAGGTGACTTGTGCTGATTCATGGGCTGTGTAGTTTGGTTGAGAATGCAGAACTGTTGCCGATGGCTGTCTCGGAGGTGACAGTGAAGTCCAGCTGTCCTTAACACATATTTATGGCTCACTAGCTGAAGAGCTTTGAAAGAGGATATTTCACTTTCTCAGAAGTGGCTCTCTCTGTATGTATGACTGTCGCCATGGCAAATAAAAGGAAAACAGTTTTCACGGTCTGGATCCGCAACCCACTGTGGTCGGAGAAAAGTACAGAATGCATCCCCTCATCTCAATGCCTCATTGCTTCTCCTCCACAATAGCTAACCAAGTAAATCAATAAATTTGCAGTCCCCTAGTTGCTAAACTTGTTTTCAGGATGTAATTAAATCAATGATTAAATTGAGATATACTGTGCCTTTCCCACCAGTCAGGAGCTAATGCTCTGACACACGGAGAGATGAGAGAGAGACAGATGCAGGGAAGAGAGAGTTAGTGATCTAGGGGGATAGAAATCTGATATTATGTTCCTGAGCGCTGAGAAAAGGTTAGCTATAATGTACAGCTCTTTATATAGTTCGGTCCTAGAGAGAATCTGAGTTCACTGGCTATATTGAGGCATGGACCCTGAATGCTAACTGTCTGACTCTGAACAGAGAATAGACTGGGGAACAGGAACATAGTGGTACTTACAGCTTATTGCATCACATTAATAGGCTACTCTGGCCTGGGAGAAGTTGGTCCCCCACCTGGTGATGACTCGGTTACCCACCAAACAAACACTGATGTGAATGGAATATTAAACAGCTGCCCTATTGTCAGATTGCTTTTTCAGTTAAATTAGGCTGTACCTGTTTGAATATGAGTACTATTTCGATCCAACAATCTGGTTCTTTGTACTGTTCTTCGTACTCCATTTGAATTTGAGATGTGATAAAGCTTCTTATTTGGATACAGCGACACTATTTCCTTGTTAGATATATTTTCATGGCGGACTACATTCAAAAAGACTCAATGGTTGCTGCTCTCTATAAAGCATGGGATCCGGAGACACAGTGCTAAGTGACATTCCTGTGTATGTAGGACAAATGACACCCAGTGATACTGGATATTAAATGTGTAAAGTAGGCTGGCTGTGGTTGACAATAATGCCTGGTGTGTCTTTCCAGTATAGGACGGTATCCCTAAAGGGTGGTTCCCTTTTCTATAGCTAATCTCTCCTGGACCAACCCACCTTTGTAGAAATACTGTGTGTGTGACACATACACCGAGGGGTGTGTATTGGTTAGCCAAAGTGGGTGTATGTGAGTGTGTGGATGTGCTTGTGTGCATGTGAGTGTGTGCGTGTGGGTGTGTGTGTGTGTGTGTGTGTTTGTGCGTGTGCAAGCAAGTGTGCATTCTCATGTGTAGGTGGGTGGGCGTCTCCATTTAGTTACCATACAGCCCTCCTCCATGTGCTCATGCACACTTCAGAGGTGTGTTGCTCCATTCATCCGACTTCTCTCTCTCTCTCTCTTACTCTACACTTTTATCTCATTGTAAGCATCATCCAGTCAATATTGCGTTCTGCCGTCGTTAAGTTTCGTTTACTCAGACTTTTTTCTTTTTCCATGCCGACTTTTTCTCAACTGTTAGAGAGAAGGTAGGAGGAGCCGTTTAGAGCAGTGTGCCTCTCTCACTTTCTCTCTCTCTCTCACACACACACACACACGCGCCTGCTCTCTCTCTCCTTCTGTCATTGCCGCGCCAGACGGGAGTCTGTAAACTTCCAAGCAAGGCTGACTAAAGAGGGGAACAGTACTCTTTTGACCGTTTTTGGGAGTTTTTCCACAGTTTTTCCGGAGAAAGTAGACTTTTTTTCCTCACAAGAATCAAAGGAGAACAAGAAGATTGTGAAGAAAGAGTGATAAGAGAGAAGAAGAGGATTTATTCATAGATTAATCTTTAATTGAATCGAGAAGCACGTGGCTGCTGGTTTTGCCACTGGACCCTTTCACAGACCAAGGAGTGAGGTCATCTCCTCTGGCATAGCTGCTCCAGCTTTGCTGTTAGTCATACTTGGAGAGACAAATACACATACACATACACATACACATACACATACATACACACACATACACACACTTACCAAGCACAATGGTGGCTGGAATGGTGATGCCCCTTGCGGACCTAAGGACCATCTACGAGCTCCTCTTCCGCGATGGTGTCATGGTGGCCAAGAAGGACAAGAGGCCCCAGACCAAGCACCCAGAGATCCAAAGTGTGAGTAACCTGCAGGTGATCCGGGCCATGGGCTCCCTCAAGTCCCGAGGGTACGTTAAGGAGACCTTTGCCTGGAGGCACTTCTACTGGTACCTGACCAACGAGGGCATTGTGTATCTGCGAGACTACCTGCGTCTGCCCTCTGAGATCGTGCCCTCCTCCCTGCAGAGGGTTCGGAGGCCAGCTGCCACCTTAGCCATTGCCCAGAGGGCAGCAGGGGTGCAGACGGTGGATGGCCCCACGTCCTACGTCCCCAAGCCTGGAGGCAGGGGCAGGGAAGAGAGTCAGGAGGCATTGGCTGAACGCCAGGGGTACCGTCACCGCAGGATGGGCGAGGAGGAGGACAGAGCAAACTCTGACCGGGACCGGACCCCCAGGTTCAGAGGTCGCCCAATGGGTGTCGAGCCTGTCAAACCAAGGGGACCATGGGAATCTGAGGACCAGGCCCAGCCTCCACTCAGGAAGGGGCGAGGCTACCGTGCTGAGGCTGCCGTTATGGAGGAGAGCAAGGTGAAGAGGAATTCCACAGTGAACTTCTCTCATCAGCCAGCCGATGCTAAACCGATGTCATCAGTGACATTGAAGAGTGTTTCTGAGGACCACAAGGAGAGGGCCCAGGTGGTTCAAGTGCAGAAGACCACCTCAACACAGGAATCACAGGTCACGGTTAAATCTGTCTCTTCTAAAGCAGCTCTCCCATTGGCTGTGACTGCAGTAGTTGGGGCTGCAGGGGTTGCATTGGTGAAGACTTCATCTGACACCTCCTCTACTAAAGCAGGCAAAGAAAAGCCCAAGAAAGCTGCAGCAGAGACCCCCAAACCCTCTGCTCAAACTATCACTATCAAGCCAGCCTCCCCAGCACCTCTGGCACCTACTAAGGAGGTTAAGCAGGAGAAGACCATAGAAGTGAAGGTGATTCAGGAAACCAAAAAAGCTATTGCAGTGACAGTCTCCAAGGAGACCCCCAAACCCTTACCTGAGACTATCACCAGCAAGCCAGCTATCTCAACATCCATGGCTCCTGCTAAAGGGGTTAAGGAAGAGAAGACCGTAGAGGTAAAGGTGACTCAGGAATCTAAGAAAGTTACACCAGTGAGCGTTTCAAAGGAGACACCCAAACCCTCTGCTGAAACTGTCAATTTCAAGCCGGTCATCTCAGCAACCCTGGCCTCTAGTAAAGAGTTCAAAGAAGTGAAGATTACAGAGGTGAAAGTGACTCAGGAATCTAAGAAAGCTGTTGAGGTGACAGTCTCTAAGGAGACCCCTAAACCTGCTGCTGAAACTGTCACCAGGAAGACCACCGCACCCCTGGCCCCGACTAAAGAGATCAAAGAGGATAAGATAATTGAGGTGAAGGAGACTAAGGAACCTCTCAAACAAATCAAAGATAACATCGCTGCTCCATTACCACAGTTTAATGGTGATGTCATCACTGAAAAGGTAGTTGAAAAAGTTATTGAAACTAAAATTGTTACCAAGGATATCTCTAAATCATTGAAGAAAGTTGAAACATCTAAAGAAGTAAATACTGACAAAGCAACTGCCACAAAGGGGTCCCCAGATGAGGAACAAGAGACCCCTAAACAGGACACCCCTAAACCGACACCAGTTATTACATCATTAACCTTTGCGACAAAGCTCAAGGGACCAGCACCAACAGTTGGAATGAAGCCGGAGGATAAAAACAAAGCTGAAAAACTGGTCAGTGAGGGGGATGTAAAGAAACAAACACCAAAACCAAATGTGGAGGAGTGCATAGTTAAAACAACATCGCAACCTCCCGCAGACCAGCTCGCTGCAACCCCTCAGGCTGAGCCTCCATCAGTCACTGTCCAAGTGAAGGAGAAGAAAGCGAAGAAGACAATTAAAGAGGAGGAGACGAGCCATATGACCCAGGGACCTGCAGGCTTCTCAGATAACATCATCAGCAGCACCAAACTGACCTCAGTGACCCAAAGGGAGACAGTCAAATCACAGACGGAGATAGCTGTCACTAAAGTGGAAACAATGATGGTGCAGAAAATTGTCACAAAGGAATCTCCCAAACAGGAAGCCCCCAAACCTGCAGAAAAAAACTCTGCTTTACCATCAGAACCACAACCACCACAATCTGTTGTAGAGCCTGAGGCTAAAGCCCCCACAGAACCTGCTGGAGTTGATTCTTCAAAGGCAAAAAAAATTAAAGGGAAAAAGCCAGTTTCTGCCCTAGTCTCGGAAATTACTACAACAACAAAATCGCCCCCCCCACCAGCAGCAACAGAACCACTATCATCAGCTGAAGGGGTGTCAATGACCAAGGTCGTAGTTAAGCTTGACCCCCCTGCAGCCCTGGGATCGTCAGTAACAAACGCCTCTCCAAAGATGCCTTCTGAAAGAATGTGGTGTGAGGAAACAATCGTCAGCATGCCGGCAGCAGCTGTGCGGACTGTGGCCCCTGCAGACAAAGGAGAGGCGGAGCCTGCCCTGCTCTCTACTGCTGAAAAAATCCAACGGGTGGACCCAAAACCAAAAACATCCTCCTCCTCCTCCTCCTCCTCCTCCTCCTCCTCCTCCTCCTCTGCTGCCGCAGCGAGGGAAGCACCCGCAGCCGGAGAGGGAGAGACAGCGTCAGCGGCAGAGCTCTCTCCACCAGCAGCAGTAGGAGTCAAGGCACAAGCCAGCCCCCACACCGAGCAAGGGGAGTCTACCAGAGTTGTTGCACAACACTCGGCCACTCAGGCAGCAGAGCACAGCACAGAGGAGCAGGAGAAAGGGATCTCTGTTCCCAAGGCCTCTGAGCAGGACCAGAAGAAGAAGAAGAAGAAAAAGAGGGAGGAACCACAGCCCCCTGCTACTGCTACTGAAGCCCCCCTGACCACAGAGCCTCACCTTGGGGACACCTGTGACTCTCAACCTCCGCCCGTGGACGAGAGCGATACAGCCATGAGGAAGAAGATAGTTGTAGTTGAGGAGGTGATTGAGGTGCAGCACCTCTCTAGCCCCCATTCGCCCGCGGGACAGAGCCCTCCTGCTGCACCTGTACCTGAGATGACAGGGGAGGAGCTGGACCTGGACATCTTGGAGGCCCTGGCGATCAAACGGTCAGTCCTGGCCGGAGATGCGGCTGTCAACGCCACCCAGAGCTCAGTCCCTGAGGACGACTGGGACCACAGCCTGGACGAGCCTGAGGAGAAGACCTTCCCCAACTTCATAGAAGGTTTGACAGTGTTCCAATTCTCTTTGAGGGGGTTCCAATACCGTTGTCCTGGCTACTTCCTGTCTTGTGTGTGTGTGTGATGTCACTGGGGTTGCCAGGGGCTTCCTCCCTTGCTTGTAGTGTGGGAGGTCTGAGGTGGGCGTTGTGCTGATGGATGTAAATGTGCTGTGGTTTTCTACCATGGTTTTAACGTAAGCAATGCTTTGTTTTGAGTGAAAAGGAATAAGCAGTGTTGAGAAATCGTTTTGATTGTTGGTTCATGATTCCTTTCCCTTCAAAGTATTTCCTCATGGTTAAGATTATGGTTTAGGATATGGTTAGCCAAATAGCAGAGGTACTGTGTATTATAGTCTTTAGTGATGCATGCAGTATTTGATGTCCCTGGGTTGGTCTTTCTTTAGGAATATCTTTGTGGAGATGATAAGTTGAGTACAAACCAATTTAGATGTAGCTGTGAGTTAGCCGTCTATGTGTTAGGAGGCTATCAGTGATGCTAGTACAGAAGGTCACACCCTATTGCAGATTCACAGGCAATCTGCCTCACAGGCAGGGAGGAGCACTCTCTCCAATTGACAATTGGAAGTTACAGTTACAGACATATTTTCATGTCATAACATATTATAGCATAAATGCTGGACAAAACATGCACAGACTCATGGTGACTGTGTTGGTAGAAGCAATATTGATATATCAACAATGCCCAAGGCGCTACAGTCCTGCCCGAAGAATGATAGGGAGTAGGTGCTTAACTTTAAAAATAATATTAATATAAAAACTAAAATAAAAATAATATAGAAAGTAAGTACATTTTCCAAACAGCACCTGTCATGTAGGCTATTGGGTGACCTGGCATGCATCTGTCAGTTAAGCTTTTAATACTTTCTCAAACAACGTTTTTTATTAAGGGGAATCCCAGCAATGTGGTAATAAGTTAAGCAATGCAATGTCTCTGAGGTTGCGTGTGAGTCTGTGAGTCTCGCCAGAGATGATCCACTGCTTCAGATATCCAACATGGTGTGGCTGTGTGTGCCTTAGCCTTAGCCTGAGCCTGGGCCTACTCCCTCTGCTTATTCTCTATGGACATGGACTGCAAGATAGAGTGAAGGAGAGAATGAATGAGAGAAGGGGGGTGTGGTCCTTTGGAGACTTTCTCTCTGTGTCTCTCTCTCTCTCTTCGTCAGCGAGGCTGTGCTCTTGGCATTGATCTTTGTTTCTATGGCCGGGTTCCAGCTTTATCCCCCCTTTTTGGGTGAGATGAAAGTAGGGACATTATGCCTCCCCCCCCCCCCCCCCCTCCTTCTGGACTATGTTATCATAATGATAGGG
>NC_139664.1:17848732-17911232 GCF_951799395.1 Argentina silus
GATTAAATTCACTTGTGTGCATTTTATCATTCCTGGAACTATAAGTCTGTTGGAAATTATACATATCTCCCCACCACTCTGACCGTAGAGCAGTTGGTTTGCAACAGTAGTCATAACAGAAAGTTCCAGAATTTCTAGATCAACAGTGGACATGTGCAACAGGGACACACAGGGGAGCAGAGGGGAATAAATCAGCCCTGCAGTTTAGTTGAGATTGTTGGCTTTGGATGCTCTCCTCTGCCCTCTGGGAGAAGAGAGGGGGCAGGGAGAATGACCCTGGAGGGAGAGAGAGAGAGAAAGAGAGAGATTGCGAGAGAGAGCGTCTGTTGGAAAAGGAAGAGAGGACCAACGCATGGTAACAGTCGTTGAGGCTTTATTTGTGACTCGCTCTGGGACCATGGAAACACATCCGGTCCTAGGCTGCTCGTTTATTTATATACCTCTTGGACCATCTTGGACCATCATCAGGGGATTTGGACCATCATCAGGGGATTTCTCAACAGCACCCTCAAGTTAGCATATACATAAACATCAGAACATTAGTTCATCAGTTCCTTCAGTTCAAGCGGTCTCTCATCAAGGACCATAATCTGTCTTATGTGTGAACAATGCCCAGTAAAATAAACAAACCAAAAAAGGTTAAGGAAAAACAGACGTCCATTGAACAGTACTGATTACTTCTTCTAAAAACAACATGTAAATCTATGTAAAAAAATAAATAAATGTTGTGTAATTTATAATAATAGAGATAGGAGCTGCTCTGAGAGAAAGCTGGGTTATCATACTGCTGGGAGATTCCATGGGCGTTCCACGGGAGTTCTTCGACATCAGAAGACACCGTCCTTTTATCTCTCCGAAAAGCGCATTCCTAAACCTCCCCGAATCTCTCCCGTTTCACTCAGAGACAGCCCTATAGTAAACACTGGTGATTTCTTTGTGTGTGTGTGTGTGTGTGTGTGTGTGTGTGTGTGTGTGTGTGTGTGTGTGTGTGTGTGTGTGTGTGTGTGTGTGTGTGTGTGTGTGTGTGTGTGTGTGTGTGTGTGTGTGTGTGTGTGTGTGTGTGTGTGTGTGTGTGTGTGTGTGTGTGTGTGTGCGTGCGTGCGTGTGTGTGTGTGTGTGTAGTGGTTCCAGCGTGTGGTGAGCACATTGACAGCCATGAGGGATGGAGTTCCCCCCTGTGGTCAGGAGCTGACCGACCTCAGGGCTCAGCTTCTCTACATGCTATGACTCAGTGTTACTCTCTTTCTAGAGAGTTCCTCACAATGTTTTCTGCACATTCAGTGTTTTTTTTTTTTTTTTTTTTTTGCTCTTCGAAAATACATTTTCGGCTTTTTTTCGATGGGTGTATTGTGCTGTCGGTTGGTCTGTTGAGTAGTAGAAGAATGGAGGTTATTTTTTAAGTTTGTCTTTTCTAAAAGCCCTCCCCTTCACCCCTGAGTCTGTCATCAGTGTTCCTGTTTGCCCAGTATTATCAAAGCAACCTCTGTGTAAAGCTCGATGCAAATACAAAACGCAAATGAGTCGTCTCTTTGGACAATGTGATATCCGTGTCTTTCTCATCGTTTATTTGCTCACCCCAACTGACCGAGCCGTAAAGAAAGACATGATGAACCTTGATTGTACACACACCCATACACAGCTGCTGTCTTTACACACGCTCTCACACACACACACACACACACACACACACACACACACACACACCACCTCATCCACGTTAACAATACAAAACCGTTGCCTTGCTTTGAACAAATATCGGATTACTTGTTGAATAGATGTCACAATGAAAACATCATTGAATGTCTCCTCAGGTTGGCTATTCATGACACATGTTTTGGTATCAATAGCAAATCTCTCTAATGATTTATGTGAATACAAATGTGCTCTGTGCTTCTGATGCCTTGAGCCTTGATATTTCCTTCAAGCTTATAGGCTGAGGAAACTTGCACAGGGTTCATTGCTCGTGCAAAGTAGCGATGCGCTGCTTGACTGCAGAGTCAATGACTTTGGTACTATTACTACTTTAATAGTAATAGTAGTATTTTTAGACTCAAGCATGTTATATGTCCCCAGATGTTTTACAGGTGTAAAACTGGGGTGAATAGAATGAGGTATATTGGCCTTAAGCAGGACAGGGGGAGATTTAAAAAAGGTTAGAACTTGAGTTGTACGTTTGTGGAGCAGAGGTCATGCTTCTGTAAGAGGAGAGGTCTCGTGTTCAGGCCACTGGTCTTCTTCAATCTGACCTGCGATCAGCTGCGAGGCGCGACCTGCAGTAACTGACTGCCTCTTCTAATTTGACTGGCGGCAGAGGTGGTGTGTGTGTCGCTCACACGTAGACAGTTGGGCTTCGCCGTGTAATTGCACTCTTATTGACTAGGCATTTCTAACATTCCTGAGTGACAGACTTTCACCATGGGGGTGTGGAGCAGCTTTGTTTACGGTCTTCATGATAGTTCAGTTCATAGTTTCCTATTCCTTTGCGTTATCAGATAATGGTAATCAGTTTGGGGACCAAGTGCTGTACTCTTTACCCTTGCTGTTACCTAGCGTATGCAATGCGATGTCAGAGGAGCTGGAGTTCCCAGCACCACCCCAGGGTCCCATTATATTTGCCAAGACACAGAGATAAGACTTTCCATAAAACACAACTCAGGAATGTTGGAAAACACATACTCCCTTGAACACATGTGTGCCCACACACACACAGACACACCCACCCACACAGAGTTTTATTATTTAGCAAAATAATGTAACGAGTTTGTATTCATGTTTGCAAAGAAAATCAAATAAATCGTATGTGCCTTTATTGATCATTAGGGAGGACTATTGCCATAATGAAGGAGAATGTCAAACAATAAGGAAAACAGTATTTGTCAAGTAACAAACACATTCCATCCATAGTATTATGAAAAGTAATAAATTGGGGGAGGGCTGTCAACTCCCATGAGAAAGGGGTTTTGCTTTAACAACCTGAGGAGACATTCAATGATGTTTTCATTCAATGATGTAATCAACAAGTAATCCGATATTTGTTCAAAGCAAAGCAATGGTTGTATTGTTAACGTGGATGAGGTGGTGTGTGTGTGCGCGTGCGCGCGTGTGTGAGAGCGTGTGTAAAGAAACACAGTTGGCGCAGGAAGCGAAAGCGTCCGCACGGTAGCGCCACACAGGACGATTACTACGGACGAGCGACTGAGCGCATCTCCAAGAGCCTTTCTGAATGATGGCGTCGGAGAGCCCCGAAGTTCATACCGGAGCGGTTTCAGTGTACGTTGCTTGTAGTAGTCGCGGAATAGTTTATGAACGGGAAAATTACCTGCACGAGATAAGCTACGGAGAAAGAAGCCGATATCTGTACAGTAAAATGTGTTGTGCAGGTGAGTTGGCTGTCGTTCCGGACGTGGGGAGGAGTTAGTGGAGGCACCTGCGTTACCAAGTAAGGGCCATGAGAATGCGATCACGTGTGATCACAACATTATTAGAAGTTCGACACTATGTTATTTGCACCTTGAAGGTATTTATGGAAATCTTATTATTATTTATTTATTTATTTATTCATTTTGAATTAAACATTATGTATTGTTGAAGTATGTAAACAATAAGTATGTTAAGTATGTTGATCATTGTCTCTGTGATTTACCATTGATATAGCTGTAGGCACATGACATCATTCTCAAAGTATAACATACAATTATATGATTGGGAGAGAAAGAGAGAGACAGACAGACAGACAGAGACAGACAGACAGAAAGAGAGAGAGAGAGAGAGAGAGAGAGAGAGAGAGAGAGAGAGAGAGAGAGAGAGAGAGAGAGAGAGAGAGAGAGACAGAGAGATTGAGTATCTGTCTGTATGGTAATTGTTACAGTCCAAACAGCTTTGGGTTCCATTTATAAATATGGATGTGGATGTTTTGGTGATTGCCTCCAGCTGTCCCTTGTCCAACTCTCCAGCCCTTAAGTTGTTTAAAGTAGAACACTGAAGGAGTTCTTTCTCTATCTCTCTCACGCAAATCACAAATAACTACCAGGAGGGCCTCTGGCAGCTGGCAAGCCTCTCCAGTGGGGTTGGTCGTTTAACTCAGTATCCCACATGAATATACAAATCCAATATGTGAAATGTGCATGGGAATCATAGGGAAGTGGTTTAACTACGATGGGAACAGCCTTGAGTCAAACATTTAACGACGCGTCGTCAAAACCTAGAGTCATTCAGTAACCCTATGAGATATGACTGTCGGTACTGCAAAGTTAATTAGGTGTGTTCTAGAACCCGTGGGGCTTGTCCTTCATGGTTGTTTCTGCATTGTGTGACACAGCTGGGACTTGTGTATGGGGATGGTGGGAGGAGTAGTTTTATAGGGTAGGAGTATTGCTTTGTGGGATGCTCACTTGGTTAAGCAATTTCCTGTCAGTTTGGATAAGGGTTTATTCAGCTGTTGTAGTTCAAGGGGCACTGATTGCCAGGCGGCTGGTGTCTAAGAGTCTGTTCTCTTAAACGGTCTCTGCTGTTTCAGAACACACAATGTGTCTGGTTTATACAGTGCTTTTTTCAGTGTATTACCTCCTATAGGTAATAAGGGTACTCGGATGGCTCTGAATCAACACATAGGCCTTCTGGTTATATTTGTCATATTTGTCTTTTGATACACATTGATTTTCTGTATTATTGAAAAGTCAACTTATCCTTTATATGATATATGACAATATTTTTTTCCCACTGCAATTTTCCAACTACTTTTTGTACGGTTTTCTTTGTTAGGTTTCCAATTGTGAGGAGTCCAACGTGTACCTCTAACCGGTCATGTCACCCTGGCCTCATAGTGCTTTGTTGCCACCTAGTGTTCACTCGTCACACTCCCCAGGCGGTCTTCCCACCTTACAGGGGGGAGTGGTGGGGATAGTGTTTTCCTGTCTGTGTGATGTCGGTCAGTCATGGGAGACACAGCCCCTGTTCTAAAAATACAGACATGAGTAAGAGAGCCATAACTCTGACTGTACCTTACCGGCGACTGCCTGTTTTGGGACGTTGCCACAGCAACCCCTCTCACGTTCCCCATTTTCCACATTCAAATGTGCCTTTGGTTTCATTTCAGACACTGACCCTGTGTAAGGTTGCTACGATATGGAACGTTGTAATAACAAGCTGTGAATGAGTGGGTAAAGCAGGAAAAGAGAGTTATTTTTAGCAGGTATTCTCAGAAGACGTCATTCTGTTCATTTTAGATACAGCTTTTTTGTTATTCTCAGTTTTAAATGACTTTTTTTGATGACAACAACAGGTAGGCATGGTGTCATGTAGTGTAGTGTACTCCTATCGCCAACAGAGGGAGACTGTTTGCCGTATTGTACAGATACGGTGTCATCTTCACCTCTGCTCAACAGCCGCACCCACAAGTCTCTCTGTGAGTTCTCTGAATTCACCACCAAGAAAGTCCAGAATATAGTTTAATATCGTCGGAGGAGGGGAGGGGGCATTCCAGGTCACACAGCTTCCTGAATCTGTCCACCAAATGAGTTATTTTAAAACTCAGCTGTCAGCCACTTATATCCAGGCTTGTTAAGTCTGAGTTAAATCGGGCTTACAGCTTCATCCTCTGATTCTAATTGTGCCATGACATGTAAACCTGCTACGGGGATATAGCTAAATCACTGTGGATCATGTCATGCGGGACAGTGAGTCACTGCATGGCTGTGACCTAAACATCCCTTCATGTTGAATTCAACTGCGACATGGATCAATGTAAATGTAATAGAGACGGGACAATACCACTCTCTGTTCATTATGAAGCACACATGTGAAAAAGTATTACAGTGGGTATTACTGTATTTCTTTAATATCCATTTATTTATTAGATGAACAGAACCCGAACTGGGTGTGGCCCCTGCTGTGCTCCAAGCTGTACCTTTCCTCCCTTCTCCTTCTCCCCTCCCACACATATACACACACACACACACACACATACACATACACACACACACACACACACACACACACGCATGCACACACACACACACATCGATGAGGCGTTTTCAGGGTGTGTTCAGGTGGCTCCTCCAAGTTTTATTAAACATTCCGTTCCCTGTGAGGTGGGGCGGGCAGTCCAGCACACGCTCCCACTCGCTCAGGGCTGGAGTGACAGGAGAGAAGGAAAGAGAGGGAAGGAAGGAGAGAGAGAGAGAGAGCGAGAAAGAGAGAGCGAGAGCAGGTAACCTGAGGGAGATGAATCCTCTATAAAGGGTGGGGCAAGACCGAACCCTGTTCTGGAATGAGGGGCACTACCCCCTTCTTCACCCTCCCTCCCTCCCTCCCTCCCTCCCTCCCTCCCTCCCTCCCTCACCATGTCTCCAACAGCTTAAGGCTATGAAAACCACGATGGCAGATCCTTTTCTTCCTCCATATTTGTTTGTTTTTCCTAAGGAATAGTGTTCCCTGTGAGTCTATAAGACGGATGACTGGGTCCAGGACAGCTGCAAGCATGGCCTTAATATTTACCGTTGAACTTGACAGAAGCTGTATAGACACACAGTCGTAATGCAGTTAATGAGGGCATGTTGACATTCTCACTTTAAAGGGGCACTCAGGCATAGCATTTACCTCAGCATTTACCTTTTTTTTTTTTTTTTTTTACAGTTCTCCAATAACTTAAAACAGATGGGGCCCGTTTAGACTAGAGGTAAAGATTACTGATTTTATCTGGGGTGAAACCTGGCTAAGAGTGTCTGCAGCAGTGGAAGGCCGGTGGAGGTCGACATCGGAGGACGGGGCGGGTTATAATACACGGAACGGAACGAGGAGTGGGATCAAACCTGTGTGTCTGTGTTTGATACCGTTCCTCAATCCGTTCCATGCATTACAGCGAGCCCCATCCTCCGATGTCTACCTCCACCACCGGCCTCCCCTGGGGGGAGAGCCTCTCCTCTCCCTACAGCAGTAGGTTCTCCTGTGGATCAGCAGCTAGTAGACACAGTTGAAATAATAAGGAGAGCCAACATTGTTTGTTATGATCAAACAGGAGGAGAAGAGTCACATTTCTTGATATTTCCATCGACCAATTCCGTAGGACATTCCCACGGCTGTCAATAACAGGCATTGTTGAACTGCGTGTGACATTACCAGTGACATTTACATTCATCAGCATAATTTTTTCATCTGTCTTTATCTGGGAACTTGACATCCAAGAATTTATTAGATGAGTGTGCTGTAGCCATCGGTGTCCAATTATTACACTGGGGGGGAGGGGTGGTGGTGTGTGTGTGTGTGTGGGGGTGCGCGTGTGTGTGTGTGTCTGTGTGTGTGTGTATGTCTGCATTTGTGTGTCTGTGTGTGTATGTGTGTCTGCATGTCTGCATGTGTGTGTGTGTGTGTGTGTGTGTGTGTGTGTGTGTGTGTGTGTGTGTGTGTGTGTGTGTGTGTGCGGGCGTACGTGCGTGCTTGTGCTTTCCCTTGTCTGTGAATGTATTTGTGTGTGTTTGTTTGTGTTTGTGTACACGCCCAAAATTGCTTGAGAAGGAAATGCTGGAGCGATGAATCAGCGACCCTGAGGCGGATACAAGGGGTTTCCTCTGCAACCCCCCCCCCCCACACACACACACACAGCGAGGGCACCAACACACACTCCTCCTGCCTTCACCCCTTCTCGAAATTCAGAGAACCTCAAAACATGTCATTTAGAGAGGAAAAACTCAAAGTGTATCACTTCATCCTTTCAACAAACTCACGCTGCTTTTAATAAAGCCAAACATCCCATCTGTTATTGATGGAGCCAAATGAGCGACCGTCGGAATAGCCACGTTCAGAACCTTAATGATACGTCTTGCTGCGGAGCGGTTCCTCGGAGAAACGGTTTTATGACTTCAGATTTTTCCACTGTCTCTACGGCCTTGCCTGCTCCTGGTTTGGGAGCTCTCTGTGACATTTCCCACGGTGTTGTGGAGGAGGCTGTCATTGTGTGTGTCAACACGAAGGAACCTGCTATTTCTCACCTGATACGCCACGAGAAATGTCCGAATGCCAAGGGATAATGTCCGAAACTAGGACGAACTAGGCTGGTCCTAGACTTGGACATGTCCTCATGACCTTATTAGGACCCCTGCTGAGGTAGGCGTGACACCTCTAAGGAGACGTCTAGCTAGCCAGCAGCGTTGTTCCCGCCTGTTTGACGGGGGGGGGGGGAGTTTGATTCCTCATTCACCCATGATGTATGTTATGGTCTGCGGTGTCATGCTCAGGTATTTACAATCGCTTGAGAAGCTGCACCAGGGTTAATGGTTTTATAAGAGGTGGCTGACCTGATAGACATCAGAACAGGAAACACACCCATAGTTTGTTTCTCAGTCCATTCTGTGTGGTCACTTGAATCATTTCAATCCCAAAATGGCCTGTGAGAAGCAACAGTATGAATCTTCAGTGCTGCATCACGGTGTGCCAACGTACCTGTGATGGTGCCTCGTTTTTGGACCTGAATACGGAATATAATATTCACCTTCAGAGCCACTCCTTAATTCCTCTGCTTGCCTAGACGTTGTATAGAACGACAGCGCTATTATTGAAGGTGTGTCTCAAACATTTGCAAACGTGGCCTTGAATTGTAAAGTAAACACACGTACACGCGTGCGCCCACGCATACACACACACACTCTCTCTCTCTCTCTCTCTCTCTCTCTCTCTCTCTCTGAGTTATCCTATACTTACTGAGTTATCCTATACTTACTGAGTTATCCTATATTTACTGAATTATCCTATACTTTAGGATAACTTGCTTGAACACGAAGCAAGCAGTCCATGCATCAGTGTATCAATCAGTGCATCACACTCTCTCTCTCTGATTGATTGGTGCACTGATGCACGGACTGCTTGCTTCGTGTTCGTACAAGTTATCCTAAAGTATAAGTCACACTTTGAGCTTAGAGTGTTCTGAGTTGCCTCCTAACGTTATCTCAGGCAGGAGTGAGGAAATGAGATATGTTCCCTCTTCATGCCTAGAGGGGTAGGATTTACCACAGCCTGGTCACACCTTGTGCTTTGGCTAGGCTGTCAGCACTTGACTGTACAATCCCTCTAGAGGACCACAGGGAAGGGACCGCAGTGTGTGTATGTCTAAGCTCCCCCCCCCCCCCCAAACAAAGCCAAATGCCTGAGCAAGTGTCCTCCTCTTTCCCATGGCTGATTATCCTTAAGTCAGCTTCAGAGAAGAGACTGGAGTTGTTTACGATTGTGGTGAGCTTTCAGCGTGTCCTCTCCGCATAGTTTGAGTGTGGCGGTCAGGTGTGTGTGTGACAGAGCATAATGTGGACTACAACTCCCTGCTCAACCATTCCTTAGCTGCCTTGAGACGTGCGATCCGAGGGATTCCTTTTTTTTTTTTGGTTTCCTAAACAAATAGTGTGGTTACGGTTGTCAGGTGTCAATCTCTGCACTGTTATCCTGAGCCAAACATTGACACACACAATCCGAAGTCAATGGAAGATTATAGTGGAGCGAATGATAGCATTCCTCTTTCATGAGCTGGGTCGTTGTGGAGAACTGAAGCACCCATATTAGGACTAACCCCCCCGGTCCGTAGAACCTCTCACATCGTTGGACCTGTGTTCGTGGTTGTACAGTACATGTTGGTACAGTGTTGTCGGCGGTGTTGTTCAGGGTTGGGTCGCTGATCTCACCCGTGTGTCGGTGCCAGACCAGCCCATCCTTCCGTACCCTCCTCCTCCTCAGTCACACTGACTCCCACCGCTATCTAAAGAATGCCATGACTAGCTAATGATTAACCACAAGTGTGTGTGTGTGTGTGTGTGTGTGTGTGTGTGTGTGTGTGTGTGTGTAAGACTGTGTGTGTGTGTGTAAGACTGTGTGTGTGTGTGTAAGGCTGTGTGTGTGTGTGTGTGTGTGTGTGTGTGTAAGACTGTGTGTGTGTGTGTGTGTAAGACTGTGTGTGTGTGTGTATATACGTTTGTACGTTTTACAGTACTGTAGTTTGCGACTTATATCTCTTTCATAAGTCAGTGGACAGAAACATTATATAACCCTGTACAGTGACGTATTTCCAAACTGTAAAAAAGGAGTGTTAAGTGTGTCACTTATTTCCCCTCCATGTTCAACTTTTGTCTGTACACAGCAAGTGTCACTTGTGTAGTGACTCTGTGTGTGTGTGTGTGTGTGTGTCCGTGTGTGTGCGTGTGCGTGCGTGTGCTTGCACAAGCCAGGCTTTCACGGATAAGTGAGAGTGTGTGTGTGTGTGTGTGTGTGTGTGTATGCAGGTGGTGTGTTTGTGTTTGTGTGTGTGTGTGTGTGTGTTTACCACACCTTAGCCTGTCCCCTCCCCCTTCATCCTCCTCTCCCTGGGCCACACCGATATGACGAGGCAGAAGGAGGGAGGGAGGGAGAGAGGGGTGTGGCAGGTTCCTTCCACAGCAGGGTTATGTCCTCCATAGGCAAGAAAAGAAGGGCAGAGCTCAACACACAGAGAGAGAGAGAGAGAGAGAGAGAGAAAGAGAAAGAGAGAAGGAAAAATCATAGGTCTAAAGTGCTGACTGGAACTTCGCCACAAAAAGCCTGCATGCTCTGACTGCTCCCTCTGACTGAAGCAGCAAAGGACTATATACCTTGAGAAGAGATCAAGAGAGACACTTAAAACTACCGGGGAACCTGTCTGTTGACAGACAGAAAGATTTCACACTAGAGAGGAAGCACTAGAAGGGGGACTTGATTGTATTAGCACTGTGTGAAGTAAACAGTACAGTAGTGTGACGGAGACGGAGAGTGAACCATGAGCGCTCAGCAGAAAAAGTACAGGAACATCTCCTCTGACAGCGTGGGCAAGGAGAGGTTGCCTTCAGACGATGGCTACTACCAGGGGATGCTCAAGAATACGGACGGCAGGAAAGGTACCAGTATGACCAGTATGACCAGTATGACCAGTACGAGTTCCTCCAAAGAAGCTCGGAAGAGATGACGTGAAATGTCTTTTTTTTTTTTTTTTAAAGAAAATATAGATTCTGTCTGTTCTCTCAGGGTTGCAGGATGGTAGGGAAGTAATTAGCCTTAAGTGTTTTCCTGTGAGAGTGAAGAAGAGACAGACGGGTTTTTTTTTGTTACCGCTGTAATTTCAGGTTTGTTTGATTTCCAGATCATATGCGCAGACAAGCGGCTTTAGAGGTTCACGCCGGGGCCTGATTGGCCGGTCTATGGTGATATAATGGGCCCTTTCATGTCCCACGGTCTGTCTGATGCTATTATATCCTAACAGGCAAGAGTCAGATGGAGCAGAAAGGAGGACTTGTGGCTTCCACTGTGAGGCTGTTGTGAACTTTCAATTACAGTTTTGAGTTTACGCTGTATGATTATCAAAAGGGACTCCCCTCTCTTTGGGGTCAAACATAAGGATGTGCTTATGTTTAAAAAAAGGAACCGTTTTTTCGCTGAACTGTTTCTTCACTCCAGTGGTCCATAATATTGTGACCGAGAGACGACACTCCCCCTCTCAGACGCATCCGTCATTCCCTCCCCTCCCATTGGTCAGCGAACCCCACTCCCGATCTGTGGAGAGTACATGGGTTGGGGGGGGGGGGGCGGGAGAGTTTTTTATGTATATTTCTCATGATAGATTACCCTTTAGAAGGAAGCTGTCAAATAACTCATAGATTTATGCATATTTCTGCGTTGTATTTGGCCTGTGAAGTTCTATGATAACATTGTCCATTGATTTATGACTAATTCTAGATAAAGTGCTTAGACTATGGGAGTAATAATGACTCAGTCAAAGGGTCCTATTAGATTATCATGTAAAAGACTCTATTATCCTGCCCTGACATGCACTAAATCAAGGAGTTGGCTTGGGGTAGAGGTAGGACTTTCCCCTAGATTCACAATACTGTGATCACTGTGTTGTGTGTCTCTCTACTGAATCAAATTGTAGGTTGCAGTAGTTTGAACGGTCTGGCTTTGCTCTGAGACCTGGCCGCTGATGTGTGTGTGTGGATGGAGGGTGGACACTGCTGCTGGACCAACACAAACAAAAGAGTGTTTTGTTACACATTGTTTTGGGCTTCAGAGAGTTCTCTCTCTCTCTCTCTCTCTCTCTCTCTCTCTCTCTCTCTCTTTCTCCCTCTCTCTCCACTTCGACATTTGATACTTCAGTCTACCTTCAGAGCAGAAGGCTTAGCAGGCAGAGTAGTAGTTTACATAGTCATTACTCAATCTACAGAGTAAAGTGCCTCCACAACGAGAAATGGCAGTAATTGCTGCAGTTGAGGCATTATCAATATTGTTAACATGGTGTGAATGGAATTCACTACAATAGAGTGTTCTATAGTCAAGATGCACGGCTGCTCGAGGATTCCAATCGTCAATAGATTAGGGTCCTGTGGGAAATGTTCCAGTCAGTCATTATCTCAGCATTCTTCTATCTCAGGAGTCTTCCCCTGGAAAAGATACTCGCCCCCTCTCAAATCGTGGCAATAGGAAGTCCTCATAAATCAGGGTTGTCCTTAAGAACCCAAAATAATGTTTGGAGGTCAAAGTTCCACCGTTATCCGAGTCTTCACTCACACACACGCACGCACGCACTCACACACACACGCACACACACACACACACACACACACGGCCCTACGGTTTCCATGGCAACGTTATTCCATAACACAATGGTTGTTAAGTTGCCAGCCCTCACCCGAGGAAACAAAAGCATTGCCTGCGGGCACGGGAATCAACGCTCATGCTTGGCTTGATTGCAGGGTGTGTCGTAAGACTGATAAGGTTCTTTTATACAGTCAGTTCATTCCGTTTTAGTGTGACTTAAGCTGTCCTTAAGTTGCTTCTGTGTCTTTTTAAAGAGATGAGGCCTCTTTATGTACAAGTAGGATGACCCTTTAAAAAATGTCGCAGTTCTGCAATTTTATGACATTGTTATCGCGATGCATAATGCAGACACGCTTCCCTTATGAGCGAGTCGACTTCTTGACTCATCTTCTTGAAAACAGACGTTTCTTCCTCTCAGTTGATGTCTGTGTTTGGTGAACGGTCTGCGATGAGTCGGTTGACGGTATGTCTGGTCGTGTGGGTAGGTCTCCGTCAGCATCTGGTCTGTCGTCCAAACGCCAGTACCGCAGGGCAGAGGGTGTGCCCAGGTGTGTGTTGGCAGAGTGGGTGTGTTCCCTCAGCTCAGGTGAGGGCGGAGATGCGGTTTGTTTCCTGCCCGAAGGCAACATGAACTCTACGATCTCGACGATCTCTGGTTTTGATTATCTCTGAGCCCACTGTAGGAGATGTTCATGCATGCTGAGCAGTGTCACACTTTTATACATAAACAACCAGTTTCAGCAACTCACTGAAATCATATTCAGTCTTTTTGATCCTCCCTCAGATCTGTGCCCTTCGGCTCTCAGGAATAGCTTCGTGTTAGGCATGTCTTTACAACAGCACCTAGACAATGAGGGCACATCTCCAGACTCTGACTGTGCAATGACGCCTGTCTCCTGACTCAAACAGGCCCAGTCGAGACAGACAGACACACGCACGCTCACACACGCACACACACACACACACACAGTTATGATCAAGTCTGTACAGTGTCTCTATCCCACCCTATGATGACATGTCTTTGTCTTTCGGGAAGTTACAACAAACATGTGGCATCTGCAGTGTTTATTATTTCAGCAGCTGTTGTTATCGATTTAATATTAAAGCCTTGAATGTTGTCTGTGTGGCTCGCCACTGCAATTTTCATTTCGACAAAGCTGTCTCTACCCCCCCCGCGCCCCCCCCCCCCGCCGCAAAGAATACCTCCATGTCAATATTGTCAGTGAGAGTTTTACATTTTTTTCTCCTTCCTTGCTCTTCTATTCGTCATAACCCTGTTATTCCTGTCTCATGTTTGCCTTCCTGTCGTCGTGTCTTGCAGATGAACGGGATCGGGTACAGAAAAAGACCTTCACGAAATGGGTCAACAAACACTTGATAAAGGTAAGGTCTGCACTCAGTGTACTGTCTGTGCCTGATAACTCACCATATGACCCCTTCTCTCTAACTCGTTGTGTCAGCACTAATCGTTAGCTGAAGGTAATGACACACACACACACACACACATGCACGCGCGTGCACACAAACACACCCACACACGCAAGCAAGCACGCACGCACACACACACACACACACACACACACATGCACACACCACCACAGGCATTTTTAAAGCTATATCAATTTCATTTGAACAAAATTGCTTTTTAATTATTATTATTAGTGTACCCTCAAAGATCAAGTCGAGTTGACTGCAATGTGGTCAACTGGTTACTTGCATAACAACCACAGACGTTTTCAAGGTGGAATTCATGGTGATTTCCACCTTCCCTTGGTTCAGGACTAATCCCTGCCGTGCAAGTGGTTAATGGGTAGATATTTCTCTGGTGAATCATCGTCTTAATTGGCCCTCAATCTCATGGGAGCTCAGTTGTGTGTTTTCTAATGGTTGCAATTTAGCCTTTCGGCAAACACTGATCTTCAGCTTCAGAAATCATCATGCTTCTCTAATTACAGGATCAGATCTCAATGTAGAGTATAATGACACTGGCAAGATGTTTTATTGCTGCGTTTTTAGATGTAACGGTAATTATTTAATTCTGAACAGGGAGGAATCAAACCAAACAGTTTGAGTATTGAAGGGATCCTGTGTTCTGACCTTTTAGCTATTTTTTAAAGAGGATTATGTTTGGTAAAGGAGACTTCTCTGTTGGTATGTCGATGATATTTGACCCTTTGACTGAACCAACACCTGGGACCTGGTGCCATTCTGGTCCTTTCATGCAAAACATGCAGGCGGTTATGATCTCATGCAGAGGAGTATCCATGACAACACAATATAATGACATCAGGGTAGGATCCTACATTAGACACACACAAAGATCACACCTTCATGTTGTTATCTTTATGTCAACACTTCCTCTTCGGTGAACACACACACACACACACACACACACACACACACACACAGACGGATGTGACACATTCATTACTCACTGGCTTTCACTGGCTTAGTGTTTCAAGGAGAGGTTTACCAGAAGGCCAGTTGTCACCCCCTCTCCTCTCACCTGCCTCACCCCACCCCTCCCGCAAGCCATTCAATTCATCACTCTTTAGTTACAATGAGAGAAGTGCAGAAGTGGGGAGGGGGCGGGTTAACAACCCAAACAACTCACTCTGGAGTTTTTCATTAGAAATGAAAAATGACACCCCCCACCCCCACCCCTCCCCCCTTCCCATATGACATGCCACTCCCACAGTACATAGTAAAAATATACCAGCTCGTGTCATTTTTCATTTGACTAACCCCCGCTGGCAACTAAACGTTTAAAGGCCTAAGAACATTAAGGGCCTCCTCATTACTCTCTATTCTCAAGCCTAAAGAAACAAAATCATTCATTTAGGCTGGAAAAAGAAAGGGGGGGAAAAAATGGCAACACAAAAGACCCACAGTATTTTCCTTTCCACGAACGTGCGGCGCTAACATACTTCTTCTCCTGATATAATACAAACACACGCACGCTTTCTCTTTTTTCTTTTTCTCCTCTCGCTTTTCTTTAAGTGTTTTCTGTGAATGTGTGTGAGGGTGAGTCACAGACATCTGGATTCGTTTAGCGAGCTAGCGAGTGAGCTAACTGCCTGTGAAGCGCAAGGCTCTAGTTCTGGGCTGTGGGCCCGGTGGTGGCTGTGTGCACAGCCCAGGCCAACAGTAGCACATGTGCTCCACAGACTCTCGGGTCAGGGTGGCTGCCTGCCTGACTGCCTGCCTGACTGCCTGACTGCCTGACTGCCTGACTGCCCTTCACTAGTCAATACTGGAGGTTCTTAGCTACTTTTGTTAGTTTTGACATATCAATCAATGACTTATGCTGACAATGTCAGCTGAATCTCTGTGTTCCTACGAAGCATACTTGCAACGACTTTGATTTAAGTCAATTGAGATGGAGGGATCTGTTTTCAGCCGGCGCAAAACGGACGCAGGTCCAAACGCAGGCGCAGTTGGCAATTTGGGTTGGCGGTAACAAGTGAAATTACCACAGCGCTGGAGCCATCAGTGGCGCTGAAAAATTCTGACCTTAAAAATAGGTGTTTGCGCTAAGACTGGTTTTTACACCGTTGAAATACACCCCGGGGTATCTAAACAACAAATAGTTGTTTAGCTTGCAGTTTCCTGAGAAAGAACTGTGTCCTGAAAAAAAAGTTTGTGGAGAATGTAGCATATTGGAGCGGGGGTGAAAGTGTTAACAATCTGCCTGTGTAAAAAGCCTCCTCCCCTGACACTAAACTGATGTTAAGCTGATGTTTTTAATGCGTTCCCAGTGGGCAGGTCTAGGGGTGGGCCCAGCCCAGCCAGCCAAGCCATGAGTAGCTGTAAAGGGATATGGAATCATTTCCACTTGGGCATAAATCTTGTCACGGGTGAGCAAGGGTGGGAAGACAAACAGCAGAATGATGGCATTTCTCACCACTTCTATTTGCGGTGTTATGTAAAAGTTACTGCACATAGCCTGCAGCGTTCTATACAGTAGATTTGCTGGCTCATGAAGTGTATATAGTCAAATAACAAAAGTAGCACCATTTCCTAGTGATATACCATTTATGTGCAATGCTGCAGCATAACATGCTCATATAACTGAAAAGCTAAGCACATACCTAACGTGTGCTTGCTATCCTGAGTCTAGAGTCATAGTCTAGTCTAGAGTCTAGTGTGCGGTTTGTCTATGATGAGGGGTTTGTCAGACCCTCTGTGTTGGCCAGAATGTTGTCAAATGCTTTGAGCCGTTTGCTTGAGTCTGCTGCCTGAAGTGCCAGATGGTTTGAGGGTTTGCAATTTTGGAAAATAATTCCATTCGTTCCGAGTGCGCCAGGCGAACTCAATCGAGCACCGAGAGAAGTATTTCAAATGATTTTTCCAAATACTCTTTGAAGCCGGGTCTCCTGTTGACGGGACTTATGGTTTTCACCTTGAGGACACAGGCGGAGATCTCATGAGACGTCTCGTTTGATATCTGAGAGCACCGTGTGTACCGCGACACCACCTGTCAGCAGCAGCCATGTGAAGGGGGATCACGTTGACTCAACGTTGAGGCTCCTCCAACATTGGCTGATTGTGTTCTGGTGATGGACAGACAGGCTTTAAGTATGTGTTGTTGAACAGCTCTGTGAGAGAGAGAGAGAGTGAGGGACAGGAAGACTATTGTAACTACAGGGGGCAAACCAAAGAGGCTTAAAGAGGTCCAAACTCTTTTGGTTGTACTGTAGATTGTTTAGATTCGGGTTTTTTTAAATTTTGCAATTGATATTGACAAATTGGAACATACTTTGAAATATTTCCATCGATACTACATGACTATGGACCACCACTATTGGACTATTGGACCCCAACACAATGTACTGTGTACACTCCTGACATATAATGTTTCAGACATACAACGTCTATGATCGTAACGTAGACGAACTTAGTCACTACCACAGAGGGAAATAGGTGAATCATGCATTCATGTGTAAACAGTGATCCCTAGTGGCCGATACTCTCTCCTGTATTTCAAACCTCTGTGAGCGTGTGGATCGTACACCACAGGTGGGCAGATGTGAGTTACTGTTACTGTTCACACGCTGTAGGTATGTTAGCACAGGAACGCTGAGATTGCTGCCAACGTAAATCATCTGGGGGTCTGTTCCAACTCGCAGGGATCAGATTTGCATCCATACCCCTGCAGGGACAAGACCTCTTCACCTTTTCACAGGATCAAACACAACACAGTGGTTATAACCCAGTAGAACATTACTCACAATCTCCAATGTTTAACCCTGCCCTGAAATTGCTAATTATTGTACCATTCTCTTCGATCTATCTGTCTAACTGTTTCCATTGTCAAATCATCCTCTTCACTAAATCCTCCATTACAATACCTAATCATTGAATCTCACTCTAAATTAATTCTCACCCTCTCTTCTTTCTCTATTTTCTTTCTTTCTTTCTTTCTTTCTTTCTTTCTTTTTCTCTCTCTCTTCATTCTGTTTGTTGTCTCCATCTCATCCCCCCTTCCCTTCCATCTATCCAGCATTGGAAAGTAGAGGTAGGTACTGTAGCACCTGGTAACAGGTCCAAGCAGGAATGGACTATTGGCCCACATTCTGACATGCATGTACCCCCACCTTCCCCAAGGCTCCAAGGCCCCACCTGAACACTCCCCAGCTGAACACTCCCCCCTGAACACTCCCCCATCCTGAACACTCCCCCACCCTAAACACTCCCAAAGCTAAGCTTGATGCCCTCAGGGGAGGGCCAGTGGAGGTAGAAATCTGGGGACGGGGCTCATTGTAATGCACGGAATGGAATAGGGATGCTATCAAACACACACACGTTGATACCATTCCTAATTCCATTCCATGCATTACAATGAGCCCTGTCCGTCCTCCAATTTCTACCTCCACCAGCCCTCCCCAGGATGTCATTATAATGGGTAAAGTATGAGGAATGACTTAGTGTTCTGAAAAAATACCTTTACCTTGTGCACTGTGGGTCGCACCCTTCACTTGAGATACGTGCAGGTTAAGTCAGAAGTTGGTAAATCATGCTTTGATGTGACAGAGGGAGATTTTCATGAGTTGTGTGTGTTCGGATCTCAAGTGCTAGGACCCGGCCCTGTGTACCAGAGTACATACTGAAGAGGGAAATGCAATGTGCTGTAAATACAGGGCCTTTGGAAAGTATTCAGACCCCTTCACTTTTTCCACATTTTTGTTGTGTTATTTAAAATGGATTAAATTAAAAGAATTTGCCATCAATCCACACACAATACCCCAGAATGACAAAGCGAAAATGGGTTTTTAGAAATTTCAGTAAATTTATTACAATTTAAATACAGGAATACCTCACAGACATTATTATTATTATAGTATTCAGACCCTTTGCTATGACACTCTTAAAATTAGCTAAAATGAATTCCAAGGATAATAGTTATTCATTTTGGAATTAATATCTATGAATATCTGTTTGTATAGGGTCTCTGATTTGCATAGGAATCAATTACAATGTGTGGATCAGGTTGTCATTACAAATTGAGCAAATGGAGAGGAACAAAATGCTCAGTAATGCGACATGAGGTATTTCTGTATTTCAATTTTAATAAATTTACAGAAATTTTTGTCATTCTGGGGTATTGTGTGTGGATTGATGGCAAATTCTTTTAATTTAATCCATTTTAAATTGAGTCTATAAACACAACAAAATGTGGAAAAGGTGAAGGGGTTTGAATACTTTCCGAAGGCACTGTACATCTGTGTGATGGAGAGCAGATACCACCTATCCTCTGTTTGAATCATTCCCTACCTACTGTACCTCTCTAGCTTCCACCCTCTTCTCCACGCTAACACAGCTTCTCTCACCTACACTTGTAGGTTATTTATTTATTTTTATGCTACAGATCACTTATTTAATCTTGCATGGTGCTCAGAGACTCAAAACGGTCTTAAAACACATTTCACCGTGCTCGGAATGGTTACCAAACCATGCGGCGTTTCTGTTTTCGTTTGCAACTGGCTGTGTGCATTGTGTTTTCACAGTGTCTTCATATGTGTGAGAGATTTTTATTTTGTTTTATCGATCAGAATTTATTAGATCTCTCTGAATCCCATCAATCATCTAGCAGCTGCCATGTCGTGTGTATGTGTGTGTGTGTGTGTGTGTGTGCGTGTGCGTGTGCGTGTGCGTACATGTGTGTGTATGTGTGTACGTGTGTGTGTGTGTGTGTGTGTGTGTGTGTGTGTAGAGGGAAGGCAGGCTGCTTGACAGCTTGGCTGCTCCCAGCCATGCATTCCTGCCCTGTGAGTGTGTATGGACGTACTGATGAAGATGGAGAGGGCTCCAGGACATGCAGAATGCAGAGATGGAAGGGAACGAGTTGGAACATTTTACTTTATCTCATATGAAAGAAATGGGTAATCCTATCAAAGGAAGTTTTAAAGGACAATCTGTAATTTTTTAAAACTTACACCTAAATTAATAATATTTAGTCATTGATTCGTTAAGAATATAACTTATAAATTACCTATGAGTTCAACCGTCTTACCCTATCACAACCCAAAATATAAGCTTGTTTGGTTACATTTCTCCAGCCCCATCCCTCAGCTGTTTACCAAAAAAGTGGCAGATTGCACCTTTAAATAAAACATCAAAGAATAAAATAGAGGTATTCTCTTTAGGATGATGGTATTGTACTTATGCAGGGTCCAGAGCCCTCGAGATCTACAAGTATTCTCTCCATCCTCTCACCCATCGGTGGCTGTAAAAGATGAGCAGTACATTATGATGACAACCAACCCCTTACCTCTTCCCTCTTTCTCCCTCCCAGGCAAAGCGTCACGTGTCGGACCTGTATGAAGACCTGAGAGATGGACACAACCTGATCTTCCTGCTGGAGGTCCTCTCTGGGGAGACCCTGGTGAGTACCCCTGACCCCGACTTTGATTGGTGAATGGACTACTTGAGCTTCTACTGACCTCAACCTCAACCTGTACCAAGCCCTAACCCCCAATACAACACTCAAGCCTGTATTCTAAATCAAACTAGTATTCCATCCCTGAAGCTTGCTAAACAATACATTTGACCAACTATCAAGTCACGGTGTATGCAAATGTGACAAGACAGGTAGCCCAGCTCTAAACAAAGACCCTTCTATCCTCTAAGACGATCCCTGCTGATGATCCTGCCTGCCCCTTCCACTACCCTACAACCATTACTAGCTATCAAACAGAAACCTTTTAAACACAGACAACTTGACGCTTGCATGTCAAATTGCACTTATGATAACATACCTGTACTGCAGACCGTGCCAACATTAATAAAACACAGCCCGGGGACCAGAACTCTCTCTGTATGGAAGCCTCGCTCCCTCCCTGTTGCTCATCGCTCTGCTGTCTCTACCGCCTCTGCTCATCTCTCCAGCCCAGACGCCTCCATGGTCCTAACACATGAACCCCACTTTGGCTTCTCTCTTTTCTCTCTCTCGTCTCGTCTCGTCTCGTCTCTTCTCTTCTCTTCTCTTCTCTTCTCTTCTCTTCTCTTCTCTTCTCTTCTCTTCTCTTCTCTTCTCGTCTCTTCTCGTCTCTTCTCGTCTCCTCTCTCTACTCTTTCTGGACTGTGTGCTCCTGTCTGACCCCTGGTTGTGCTCTTCTCTGCCCTCTCCTCTCTCCTCCCTCCTCCTTACTCCTTTTCATCTCCTCCTCCTGAACTCCCCCCCCCCCCCCTCCCCCCTTTTCCCTGTATGCTGACCTTTGCCCTTTGCCCTCTGCCACCTCTCTTTGCACTGCTCTTGCTGGGGCTAGCCGAGGGAGAGAGACGTTGTCAGGAACTTGCGGTTGGTGAGTGGGGTTTCTAACTTGGGCTTTGTTTTCTTCTTCTTCTTCTTCTTCTTCTTCTTCTTCTTCATATCACATGGTTCATCCTCCCTCATGCGGTTCTATTGGCTGTGCATGATGTCACTCCCTGCTGTGACAATTTGAGTTTGGTTTTGTTGGCTTTTTTTTATCTCTTTTTTGTTTATCATTGACAAGCTTGCATAGCAATCAGAGGTGTATTGACCATGTAGCTGCTGGATACAGATAAAAATGTGACGTGAAGGAAGGACAATGCAATTAACTATCCAGAATCTTGGACGCTAGGCTACATATTGATATTGTTTGGCATAACTAACTGTATTTTAAGCTCTTGAAGTTCTGGAATTCGCTATTTAAATAATACCCATTACATGGTAAAAAAATAACTATTATTATTATTATTATTATTATTTCATATGTTCCTCTATACAGTCATGTTTGTTCGCATAGAATTGATCTAGAATTGAGCCATTTTCATTTTGGTTAGATGGAAATTCATTCTTTCGAGTCAGAACATGTCCGAAATTGTGACATTATTTGAAAACAAACCAATCAAAATTTGCTATACCTAAAAGACTAACCATGTAATTGGCTCAGCCAGTGCATGACAATGCTGCATATCTCCCCCTTCCACAGTGTACTAGTGTCCTTTTATAGCCCTTTTCAACCTCTGTGTTTGTATGTTGCTGGTGTACAGTAACATCAGGTTCGTACAATAAGGAGCGAAATTTGTTCTATCAAACATGTTTATTATGCATTTTTTCACTCGCTTTATTATTTTGTGGCAATGTATCTGTACCGTTGTCTGTACAATTTCTCTTCCCAAATTAGATTGTCCTCCTTTCCGTTGGATATTGTCTTAGCTGCGTCACATTTCTCCCCCTACTTCCACACTTCCCAACTCATTTCAGAGTCCAACCGGAAGAGTTCCTCCTAAACTTGTATCTGCCATATCCAACCTGTATCTAACCTCCTCCCCCATCTCTCTCTCCCTATCTCTCTCCCCCCAGCCCCGAGAGAAAGGCCGCATGCGATTCCACAAGCTGCAGAATGTTCAGATAGCACTGGAATTCCTCAGACACCGGCAGGTAAGAGGACATGCTCTGAAAATGTTGTTATGGGAAAAGAAAGACATTGGATTGGTTGATGAAAAATCTTATTTTGTCCCAATATGGTTTCATGATGACAGTTTACATTTTGTGACCGACTAAGAAAACACAATATATTTCACAATATATTCCAGAATGCATCTGAACATCATAGCATATATTACTGGTATATTTCTCTTTGTTAACTCTCACTTTTCTGTCATCCAATCACAGGTGAAGCTGGTGAACATTAGAAATGACGACATCGCCGACGGCAACCCCAAGCTGACGCTGGGGCTGATATGGACCATCATCCTTCACTTCCAGGTGTCCTGCTCTGTCAGTGCTGTGTTCCCATACCGTAGTAGCCCGCCTCCTGTCTCCCTGACACGGATCTCAACCAATCAGCTACAATCAATAATTAAATTCCACCCAATGATATGGAAGAAGCCCAATGATATTTCCTCAAATACTTCAAAATCTTAATGATATTTAATCACTTTCAGTAAATCGCATTACTTTCCAATGAAATCTGTTTTTCGTTGTGGCAGTATCAAATCTACTCCAATCATGAGTATATTCAGTCCTGCAGTTATTCAGTCTTCCGTGCAACTATATTACTACAGTAATGCTGTGCAGTTTAAAAAAAAAAAAAACTATTAAAAGGCAATGGTGTATGCAGCAGCGTTCTCCACCTAGAGGGCCTTCACCTTTTGATAGACTGTTGCAGTACAATGGCATCACTGTATGAGTCACACTCTGTCTGGTTCCCTGGCGGAAAGGTGTGGTTCAGTAGGACTAAAAGCTCTCTGACACCCTATACTCCCAGCCTGGGCCCCAGCCCCAGCCCTTTCGGCTCCAGCCCCAGCCCTAACAGGCCCATGAGCCCCAGCCCCAGCCCCAGCCCCAGCCCCAGCCCCAGCCCCAGCCCCAGCCCCAGCCCCAGCCCCAGCCCCAGCCCCAGCCCAACAGCCCTATCAGCCCCCAGCCACACTGCCTGACCTGTTGTCTCTCTTTCTGTGCCCTGGCCTGTTCCAGCCAGTCTGCCGAGCAGAAAAGGCCCTCTGATCCACTGGCACAGGCAGCGCCACACCTTCTGTAATCAAATCATTCAGAGTTAATATGAAAGCTCACAGGTTTCAGCTTAACACAGCAGGCCAGGGAGGGGCCCCATGTCTCTGATAAAGGTTCAAAAGGAACATTGTCTCCTGTAAACTGAGAGATGGGATGTCTCTTGTTTCTCAGAATGATAGAAACAGCAGGGCGGTGCCTGGTGAGTCATAGAGGCATTCTGCTGATCATTGAGGAGAAGTTTAGGGTGGAGGATCGGAACCGGTGGAGAACACACACACACGCACGCACGCACGCACGCACGCATGCACGCAGGCACACACACACACACGCCAGCACACACACACACACACACACACACACACACACACACACACACACACAGTGTACCCACACACTGGCTCTAAAGTGAGACTGAATGAGCCATCCTTTGGCCAGAGAAGAGAATACCCCAGAGGAAAGCCCTGGTGACTCTGACTCACCCTTCCCAGACTGGGGCTGATAGATGAAAAGAGATTACTCCACATTAAACAGTGGCTTGACTTCCCAGTTCCCACACTGGACTAGACAGGCCTCCTGCCGGGTCCTGTGACCCAACGCAGAACCAGTTGCTGCCATCCCTCCAATTCAGTGACCTGCAAACGTGGATAATGCTTGTCAGCAGATTAAACATATTTTTCTCTCTGCGCACCAAGCAGTAATTCCAGTCGGCAGTTCGCTTTTGATCCATCATCTGAACTAGTGCATTCAGTTGTTTTCACCGTCCACGAAATAGTTATTTTAAAGAACAAACGTTGTTTTCCACCTTCGGTTATTGAGATGGACAAACGGATTGAACCAGGACGTCACGTGATTGATTCAAACATCCATTTCCATCACTTCCCGATTTCCTAAAATCTTTCATTTATCCTTCATCATATCATCCATATTCTGGTGCATCGTCCCCCCTCTAACCCTCGTCCCTCTCCTCCCTCCTCCCCCCTCCTCCCCCATCCTCCCCCCTCCTCCCCCATCCTCCCCCCTCCAGATCTCAGACATCCAGGTGAATGGCCAATCAGACGACATGACCGCCAAGGAGAAGCTGCTGCTGTGGTCCCAGAGGATGACAGAAGGCTACCAGGGCATCCGCTGTGACAACTTCACCACCAGCTGGAGGGACGGCAAGCTCTTCAACGCCGTCATACACAAACACCAGTAAGTGGACCTCTCCTACTGTACAGTAACACCGCTCAACACACCCCTCAACACCAGTACACCACTCAACACCACTGTACAGCACCTCATGCAAGACTGTAACTACGACTGCTCAGACCAGAGAAATCTTATTCTCATGTCTATGGCCTCGACTGTGTTCAAAACAGTTCAAACACCAATTAGTTCTCACTTGCAGTACACCATTCATACATACACTGGACCTACACTGTACCTGCCTAATAGCTATCAATAGCTTAGATAGTGTTCAACACCTGTTCCCTGAAACATCAGAAAGTTCAACATCAGAAAGTTCAGCAATGCAGGGCTTGTTACGACACATGACTGCAATGAGGTGAAGTCAGATATGATGTCGAGCAGATTGGCACAGGAATGGGACTTGCCCGTAGTGGGAAAGACCACTGTAGTGGGGAATATGTTGCTTGAAGTACTTAAAACTGCAAAAAAAATAACTGTGGTAGTGTTGTGCAGTTTGCTGTAATTGTCCCCCAATTAAAATAAAGATAGTAAATATGGTTAACAAAGAGAGAAGCAATCAGCTTCAGTTAGTTACCCTCTTTAAATTTGTTGTTCCTCAAAAACAATGTACTGTATCCCTCTCTCTGTCATTTAAGTGTTTGATAATTACATATTCCGAGAACAGCCTGGTTTGGCTTGGTGTGGTCTCCATTGCCCAATGTTCTCTGTTCCCATCGCTTCTCCTATTGCACTTGTGATGGCTGTTTGAATCTCTGCTGGCTGTACTTGATCATACAGGTTTTAGGCTGTTCCCATTAGACATGTGAATGAATGCCTCTTAGTGAACCAGTACCTGTCAGAGCCCTAGGCCTGGAATACCACAGATGGGTGTTGTCTCTGATTGATGGAGGCACTGGCACTGATCACAACACATCACAACTGTTTATTATTAAACAGAATTATGTGATTAAAAGTGCCCATTCAGAAGGAAAGGTTGATGTCTGGGGCATTTCTGTGATGAAGGAGTTGGAGTTGTCCTAGCACCAAATATTAGTTGAGGGAGAGGTAAAGGTGTGGCTCAAGAGAGAAAGAAGGATTCTGAAAAAGAAAAAAGATGCCTGCAGGGACAGGTTAGGTCAAACCTGAGCACGTACCTGCAAGAGAGGGAGGGAGGGAGGGAGGGAGGGAGGAAGAGAGAGAGGAAGAGAGAGAGAGAGAGAGAGAGAGAAAGAGAGAGGTAGCTATCTCCTGTGTGCCAGGAACGCCTAGGGCAGTGTATTTAGTAGCTGCATTTCATAAAGGCAGGGGAGGTGTGTTGCAGAGGGCAGAGCCACTGTAGCACTACTACAGTGTAACACTCTTCACTCGTCACTGGAACATTGCAGAGTTACTCTGTTTTCAACAGCCTCCAGTTGGCACTATCCAGACCATTCTTGGATGTTTTTATATTGACCTACCGATTTGGATGATTGAACACTGTCTCTCTAGGAAGTAAGGAGTTACAGTGTTCTAGTACCGGTCAAGTTGACAGTTGACAGTTGACAGCACTATCCAGACCAGTTGACAGCACTATCCAGACCATTCTTGGATGTTTTTATATTGACCTACCGATTTGGATGATTGAACACTGTCTCTCTAGGAAGTAAGGAGTTACAGTGTTCTAGTACCGGTCAAGTTGACAGTTGACAGTTGACAGTTGACAGCGGTGGAGCGTCTGCTTGGATACAGTGTGGGCTGGGGCTGGGATGGCAGTAGTGACCTCCATGCACCACTAGGAGGCTTTCTGCACCACAGGAGAGGATCGTAAGATTCCAGGGAGACTCGACGTGAGGATCTGAGAGCATATCTTACTGAAGAACTCAGCACTAGGATGAGATCTGTCTGCAGAGTTGGACCACTGCCAAACACTGAACCGTCACAAGGAAGCTTACTGTAATATTTGGATTGGCCAGAGGTTTGTGAACTGCAACATTTTCAACTGTTGGAGAACTAAGGAACAAACCAGTCTGTTACTGGACTACAATTTCCAGGAGGCACCATGTTGCACAGCCTGAAGAAGAAGCTTAGTATTAAGCGTAGGAAGCAGAACGGCAGCTCGTCCGGCAGTGTGACAGGCTCGGTCAGCGATGTGGACGACCGCGTGGTCATGCTGTGTGAGGACATCCAATCTGAGGGCTCCTCCTGGGACTCAGGCCGAGGCTCCCAGAGCCCAGGGGCCCGCTCCATCTCCGAGTCCCACTCAGGGGACCAGGAGCAGGAATGGCCGAGGATGGTTAGCCAAGCCAGGCAACTTGGGAGACAGCGCCCCATCAAGGAGGTGCGGTATCTGGATTCAGTGTCGCCGCCCAGCCCTGGAGACCACTACTCTGTCCGCTCCACCCTCCACGTCAAAGAGCTGTATGGGTCTAAGCTGACGCTCTAAGCCTCTCTCTATGTGTCTCTCTCTCTTGGGATGTTTCAGTTCAGAGCAGTGTACATCAGGGTCATGTGAATATCTTGAATATAAGAATGAATGTGCATGTTGCTCTGTCAGAGATGTACCTGTAGTCAGCACCACTAGGCTTTCTAGAATGTCAACTTTATGGGAAGCGATGAAACTTTTTTTCTCGTCAAATGTTGGGACTGACGACGGTGAGGGAATTGAATATGTGTGTGGTATTGCCGTTAAGGAGCTTTTATGGCCCACGATGATTTGAAGTAGGCGTTTGTTGAATTCCCTCGCTGACATTATCTCTCCCCCCTTTTAATGGAGAGGAGAGCCAGGATAGGAGGAGCGAGCGTACGCGGTTATGTGATCTTTAACGTGGCTCCCCTGGTTCTCCGCTGCTACCCTATATCACATTCCTCCTGTGACAGCTTTGAGGTGATGTGTCAGAGGTACTGAAACAGCCTGGGGAAACTAGGCACTTGGCAGATGTTCCCTCTGATATATTAGATGGTTCAGAGGTACTGAAACAGCCTGGGGAAACTAGGCACTAGGCAGATGTTCCCCCTGATTTATTAGGACTAACAGAACAGACAGGTGAACCTTTTCACCTCCAGTCATTAACCCGCTCTGCTCCTATAGGTCTCAAAGAGTCTATTGACAGATCCCCCATTTAAAGAAAACACAATCTACTAATCACAGGGTGCTAATGACATACCTGTATGTTCCATATATGATGAATGAGTGGGTTAGATTTCAACGCTCAGCATGAGTTTGAAAGATGCTGACTGTGTATGGTTCTATACTTTCCCTATGCCGCAGGGGAGGCTGGTGGAGGCGGAGGACGGGCTCATTGTAATGCAAACGTGTTTGATACCATTCCTCATTCCTCATTCCATGCATTACAATGAGCCCCGTCCTCCGATGTCTACCTCCACCAGCCTCCCCCGGTATGCTGTCCAGTATGTCCTCCTCCTCCCCTGTCTTCTGTATGTTGCCATCGTACGTGACACATGGTTAATGTACCATCACTGTGTTCCCCCTCATCCTAGGCCCAGACTCATCGACATGAGCCGGGTGTTCCGCCAGACCAACGTGGAGAACCTGGAGCAGGCCTTCAACGTGGCAGAGAAGGACCTGGGGGTGACCCGTCTGCTCGACCCAGAGGGTAAGACACCCTCAACACCCTGGTTCATTGGGAATGGTCGTCACGGATAACACTGTCACTGCCCTGTTGTTGAAGTCCCAAATCTGTGAACTGTCTCCTCCTGATCCCATTTTCACTTGTCTCTTGAAAAAAAAAAGAGAAACAAACATGTTCCGTTATTTGATTCCCTCTTTGCAGATTTTGCTGGGCCACACTCTGGTGAGGTTATTACTTTGTGTATGTAGTCTATGTGGTAGTGCATCACTATCTATTGAAGGCCTATAATACAGTAGCTAACAAGGTATGCTTCACCTACAATAGATCCACTAGTGCCCCTAAATGAGTTTAAAACTGATACAAAACTCAGGAAGAGTTTTGTTCAGGAAGAGTGTAAATGTTTTCTGTAGGCCATATCATGCTGATTCCATTCGTATGTTTTCATTGTTGTAATGTTATATTGACTGCTGCTGCTTTCTTGGCCAGCTCTCCCTTGCAAAATAGATGTTGTGTCTCAATGGCCCTTTCCTGGTTGAATAAAGGTTAAATAAATAAATGCAGCTATGCATATTGACTGTCTGCTACGGTATAAACAAAATGGAAGAAGAAGAAGAAAAACACTCTTAAGAATGTGTTCTAATGTCTGATTCCTTCCTCAGATGTTGACGTGCAACACCCTGATGAGAAGTCCATCATCACCTACGTCTCCTCCCTGTATGACGCCATGCCCCGCGTGCCCGATGCCCAGGGTGGGGTCCAGGCCAACGTGAGTGTAGTTTCACTTACTGTACGACACATGGAAGTGATTGAATAAGGTTATCTACTGGTTCTTTGACAGATTTCTAATGGGTTTTGATGACTGTTGTGAATCCCCCCCCCCCCCTTCCAACCACTCCACCCGCCCCCTTGTGGTCTAAAAAGGCCCCCACAATGCGCATTGGGGAGTCAAATCAAATCTACTGCTCCATTTTATCCATCAATCAAAAGGACCAGATTTCAGAGACATGTGACTGAACCCAAAACAGATTTTTGGTTTACCCTGATATCCATTGTGGCCTTAAAGTTGGAACTTGCGATACAAGTCCTGTGATCTTTAATCTCACCACAGGAAATTAACAGCCTGTGGTGTTTACTTCACTGCTCTGGCAAGAGCTAGAGAGAAATGCCACATCCCAGAGCATATTATCTGACACCGCAGTAGAAAACTACACATATTACACATGTTTTCAGTTGTTTCAACTTCAACTTTTCATCGATAGCTCAAAGCATTGATTTTTTTCAAAGATTTCGAAGACATGTTTTCGCTAGTCACTCTGTCCTCTCTCTTACTGTCCTTCCCTGTGACACAAACACACACCTACGGTCTACACTTTCTCCCTACACACTCTCTCTCACTGTCTCTCCTTCTCTCTATCTCTCTCTCTTTCCCTCTCTCTCTCTCTCTCTCTCTCTCTCTCTTCTTCTACCTACCCCTTGTCCAACCGCACAAGGCTCTGCCTGTGGACACCTAATTGAGTGAGTGCGGTGTGTGAGTTAGCGAGTTCTCCTAGATTAAACTAGATTTGGTAAACCAAAAATGGAGAGAAGAGTTCTTCTGTCTGTTTATTTAGGAGGAAGTCATGCTATGTTCTGTATGTGTGTGTGTGTGTGTGTGTGTGTGTATGTGTGTGTGTGTGTGTGTGTGTGTGTTTCTGCTGTAGGAGCTGGAGCTGCGCTGGCAGGAGTACTACGAGCTGATCACTATCCTGCTGCAGTGGATACGCCACCATGTCATGATCTTCGAGGAGAGGAAGTTCCCCGCCAGCTATGAGGAGATAGAGGTAAGTCATATTGGTTGTCATTCCACAAACTACAGTAGCATCTGGCCAGTCCCAGTCAAGCGATTGTGACATGTCGATCGTATAGTCTGCATACAGTGTTTGAGTACAAGACAGAGAGAGGAAATTTATGTTAAAAGCAAAAACAAATTCTCTTTTTTGACATTTTCTATGGATCATGTTTACTACATTTCTTTTTTTTTGTTAGACTAAAGCTGTAACGTTACCTGGCACGCCTGCTTAAGTGGTTGTAGAGTTGTACATTGATTTTTTTTTTTTTACTGATATCATTGACTCTTGGTCTTGATTGAGTTAAACGAGTTAACTGATTATGACAATGCAGGCAGCTTCCATTGGATACCAGATCAAATAGACCAATTACAGTATGTCTATGGTCTGGGTGGTGTAATTGTCTTGTGTGAGGTATTGTGTTGGGCCAACCTCATACCTGGGTGGAGAGAAACACAGCCTGAAGGCAGACATTATTCAACCTAATCCTCTCTGGAGTCTTCTCACTGCCACTCCCCACTGGAAAAGAAGTAGCTCTGGCACTGAAATATTGCGTGCCTTCAAACGAGCTCTCCGGAGACAAAGGAAACCATCAGACACCAGATACAAAATAAATGGATAGATCGAAATCAACCTACAGGCTGATCTATTCAGTGTGACCTTATCTGGTGGGCTGGAATGGGTCCAAAATGACTTAATCTCCTCAATCAATGAATTCATTCTAGGTCTACGACCTAGTTTATACAGTTCTATCTTTGTTATCCATGGTTCTGTATTTACCTTAGTTTTGTCAATTTCAACACTGCTATGGGTTGTGTGTGCTCACACCTGTACATTCTTTAGATCTACTCTTAAGCATCTGAATGAACAAATAAGGTTAGGTATATTTAGGACATCTAATTGCTTTGTTTTCCTAGAATATTTCAAAGATACAGACAAACAGCATTTTCTCAACAGTTGTGGAGTCAAATACTTGTTTTCAACGTATGTCTTTAATTAAAATGATTGGACCTTTCTAAAGTATATACCTTTTAAAAACACCCTAAAGCTTTGTTTGTGTTGGTCTCCTTTTTGACACCTTTTCGAACAACAAGGTCTCACCATACAGTAATTATACAGTAGATCTAACCAATTGGATTTGGCTTTAACAAGGCAAGTAATCCAATTCAGATTGACCAGTTGAAAAGGTCATGACGTTGGTGTACAGTACATTGGTGTGTGAGCACATGTGGACATGAGGTCTTGGGAAAACATGTTTAATGTAATAAGCTTACAATCGTGTCACGCATGACATGGAGACATGAAAGCAGGTTAACTCATGACGTGATGAATCTTCACACTCCCTCCACTTAACAAATCAAGACCATCATTTGAAGTTGGCTTAAAAAATAAATCATAATAAACATCACGGCACACTGTTTCGTGACATACAGTTCTTAAATGAAGCAACACCTGGGTGGCTTGGTTCACTGAAAGACACTGCAGACATTCTAGAAGATCCCAAGTTTCATCTTGTGCCTTAGAGAGCTTAGAGAGCTTTTGATTTACTTAATGATTTGTACATCGTGCGTCTAGTTACATACCAAACCATGTAGGATGTTCCCTTCTGGGAAAAAACGGTTCTTGAAGTGAATTGAATTGAATTTCCCTTCATCCTGTGTCTCTCTCTCTCTCTCTCAGATCCTGTGGCGTCAGTTTTTGAAGTTCAAAGAGACAGAACTGCCCGCAAAGGAATCAGACAAGCACCGCTCCAAAATCATCTATCAGTCCTTTGAGGTAAGCAATGGAGCTTATTCTATTCTGTTCTATTATTTGTCCTTCTCTTCTCTTCTCTTCTCTTCTCTTCTCTTCTCTTCTCTTCTCTTCTCTTCTCTTCTCTTCTCTTCTCTTCTCTTCCCCTCTTATTATAATTATAATACTATCCCCCCTTCCTCAGAGTGCGGTCCATGCTGGTCAGGTGAAGGTCCCCCCAGGCTACCATCCCATCGATGTGGAGAAGGAATGGGGACGTTTGCACGTGGCCATCCTAGAGAGGGAACGACTGCTCAGGATAGAGTTTGAGAGGTGAGTGGATGAAGCAGTGTATGTCTTGTCATCGGAGGCTGGTGGAGGAGGAAATGGGAGGAGGAGCTCATTCATTCCATTCCATGCATTGCAATGTGCCCGTCCTCCGATTTCTGTCTCTACCAGCCCCCCCCCCCCCCCCCCCCGATGTCTACATTATCTCAGTCTTCTATATGTCGTCTGTCTTCTGCATGTACATTTGCTCTCCTCTCCTCTCCGCCCTCTTAAAGTGACTTGAGGTAGGTCGTTTCATTATGTTTTAGAAGAAATCACTGGTTCTTTTGTTACATACTAGGAGGAATGGGAAGAATATGTGATTGTCAGACAGGACTGACTCATGGTGTGTGGGTGATAACTCTGTTAGTCTATGAAACCCTGCTGTTACCTCTGTGGTGTTGCCGGTGGCGCCTGGTTGAACGGTTAAGGCTGTGGTTGTCTATCGTCGTCATGTAATGGCATTGGCAGGCCTGCGGTTTCCTTTCCAAGTGGCTTGGATATGATGATGTCTGTTTTCTTCATGCATGACTTCAGTTGTCTTGACTTACTTTATGATGGGAATGAAAAGTGATCCGTGATGGGAAACAGAAAGCCACAGAAAGCGATAGATTTCATCAGCAATTTCTTCAGCCGCATAACAAAAACATCTCTAGTTTGGTGATGTGCAGTAATTGGATTGCGTGTCGTTCCTCATAAAAAGCCATTTTCGGATGCAGCATGATCATATTCCGCCCTCCGTTAGGGAAATTGACAAACATTTTGAGAATGAAAGAATGTGTCTTTTCACTGTCTTGTACAGAGAGAAACAGTTTCATGGGTATTTTCCTAATTAGATGACATGAAAAGATGCGATTGTGTCTGTCAGGATGTATTAAGTAGTGTCAATATCCCGTATGTACAATGTATGTGGTGGTGTGTGTGTGTGTGTGTGTGTGTGTGTGTGTGTGTGTGTGTGTGTGTGTGTGTGTGTGTGTATGTGTATGTGTATGTGTATGTGTATGTGTATGTGTACGTGTGTATGTGTGTGTGCATGTGTGTGTGCTTGTGTGTGTTGTCCCGTTTTGGAATGGGCTGGGTTCCTGTCACAAGACAGTCTTGTTTGGTCTGCTGGTCTGGCCTGAGTTGAGCAAACCATTTAGCTGTTTGGCCAGCCTTGTTCACAGGACAGAGATGAGTAATGGCTGAATGAGCAGCACAGCCATTTGTGTTGAACAACGCGGACATGAATCTTATTCAACACTGTCGCCTGCCAGAGAGATTTCCCATGATACAATGGGCTTGTGAGAAGAACAGCGTCTCTCTTACCTGGGGTTTTACTCAGGGGAGAGTGTAGGAGTATGGCTTTTGTGACTGACCCTTACAGACTAGAGTACTTGCTTCCTCCGACAAAGAGGTTTGGAGATTATTTGCCAGGATGTGTTTGCGTGTGTGGGCCTATTTAGATTTAGCAATTGCCTTTTTTAGCTATTGTTATTATTTTGGTGCTTTATGATGGTGTTTCTCTGTCTTGAAGTGTATGTTGATGTTCATTATCTAAAATGATGAATGTGTTTGAAAAAATGTCAATCCATGTTTAACACAGTTATTGTTTCAGGATAATGTCACTGTCTGAGATGATTCCTTCATTGCTTATTCTATGTTATCAAAAGGCTTTCCAGGATAGCAAGTTAACTGTTCCCAGATCAGTGTTAATGTTATGATTTCCTCACCCAGGTTAGAGAGACTACAGAGGATCGTCAGTAAAGTCCAGATGGAGTCTGGTGTGTGTGAGGAGCAGCTCAACCAGCTGGAGACCCTACTGCAGACGGTGAGCCCTGGACCACTCACTCCCAGACAGCAGAGGGAGGCCTGGGGGTGGGGATGGGGCGTGGGGGGCCTGGGGTTAGGCCCAGATCTGTATGATGCCAACATTCAGACAAGCTGGCTGAAGCATATACAGATCGGGGCTAGTGCTGGGAAAGTCACTCAGGAAACGGCATTGTTGACAACTATGCAAACAGCACAGTGATTTGCTCCGGTGACTCATAGCAGCCGGTCATATGCTCCAGTTACACATACAGGCCAGTCATCTGTGTTTGCAGGCCTCATTCAAGCCGCTGTGTCGAGTCATCATCCTTCACAATACACCAATCAAAAGTAGTTTCCCCATTCCTACTGGGCCACAAAGTGTTATTTTAAAGTGGCATGGTTACCACATTTAACTGCTAAATTAAGATGTTACGTGTCTCCAATGACTTTGGAAAGCCATGAAATCCCCAAAGTGGAGGACATATACTTGGCTGTCAATCATGGCAACTGTTTATCTTGTTCCTCCCCTCTGGGAATTGTTGAAAGGTCATGGTTCTGGTGATTGATATGTGATGTTTGCCCCCCCCCCCCAGGACATCCGTCTACTCAGTGCAGGGAAGCCCGCCCAGCATACAGCTGAGGTAGAGAGAGACCTGGACAAAGCTGACGGCATGATCCGTCTCCTCTTCAACGACGTGCAACTGCTCAAAGATGGCCGCCACCTGCAGGCTGAACAGATGTACCGCAGGTGAGATTTGACTTATCCGGCTAGGGTTGATTCAGTTTAGCTTGCCCTGTACGTACTGTATATCCCTCTTGTCATGGAAACTACATTTCACACGATAAGGGTAATTGAATAAGATATGTTGTTGAGCAAAACATTGTGCGTTGTCCAGCTGATTAGATTTTTTTTGTATTTATGTAATGCATTTTTCCAAGCCTATAGAAATATGTTGTAGAACACAACAATGACCAACGGTGTATGATTTGATTTGATCCTTGTATAGGAGTGTCATGCTGTATAGCTGCATACTGTATAGCAGAGTGGTCTGTGAAATAAGAGATAAAAGACCATCATACTAATCTAATAGTGTTTTTATTCCCACAGAGTCTACCGTCTCCATGAGCGCCTGGTGAACCTGCGTAGTGAATACAACCTGCGCCTGAAGTCTGTGGTGACCACCTCCCAGGTCACCATGACCCAGTCCACCCAGCAGTCATCTATGAAGGTGCGTCCGGAGCTGGACGATGTCACCCTGCGCTATGCCAAGGACCTGTTGGCCTGGGTGGAGGAGAACCAGAGGCGCATCGACGAGGCCCAGTGGGGCTCAGACCTGCCCACCGTGGAGTCTCAGCTGGGCAGCCACCGCGGCCTGCACCAGACCGTGGAGGACTTCAGAACCAAGATCGAACGGGCCAAGGCCGATGAGGTACTAGACCAGAGAGGGGCAAAGGTGAAATATGAATCAGTGAGGTGTTACCTTTGCATTTCATGTCCCTCCTGAATGAGTTTCGACTTGACATCATATCATTTCTATCAGATCAGAGGAAATGAATAAATTACATTATTTCATTGTCATCCTAAAATGCTAATGTAACAGCAGATCCACCATTTTCAACTGTTAGACTGATGTTGCCTCTGTGTCTCTTGTTTGTGTCTCTCAGAGCCAGCTCTCCCCGATCAGTAAGGGTACATACAGAGAATACCTGGGCAAGCTGGACCTTCAGTACGCCAGGCTGCTGGTGAGAACTTGATCTTGATCGGAAAAACGTTTGTTCTTTGAGGTTAAATGCAATTTATTTGGTGGAAAAACAAATCCTGTCATCGTAAACTATGACTTGGAGTGATATTAATTTTGTCTCACAGATATGACACAATATGTCATTTTCTCTGTGCCTTCTATCCTTCCACCCTCCCAGAACTCCTCCAAGTCTCGCCTGCGTAACCTGGACTCGCTCCACGGCTTCGTCGCTGCCGCCACCAAGGAGCTGATGTGGCTCAATGACAAAGAGGAGGAGGAGGTCAACTACGACTGGAGCGACCACAACACCAACATGACTGCCAAGAAAGACAACTACTCGGTACGTCACAGATGGGTCACTCATAAAACCATAACTGAAAACGAATATCTATAACCTCACTAGAGATGCTGTTGAAACAGCTCAGGTTTCTATTGTGGAAGCGCTCCTCCTGTGTTGATTTCACTGTGAAAGTCACTGTGAAAACGGTAACTGTGAAAAAAAGATAGCTGGAAATATTAAATATATAAATATGTTTTCTGACCCTCTGGTATAATTATTGATATGACTGCTGGACGAGTAATTGATAACACATCTCCCTTCTCCAGGGTCTGATGCGAGAGCTGGAGCTGAGAGAGAGGAAGGTCAATGAAATCCAGTCCACTGGAGACAAACTTCTGAAAGAGGGACATCCCGGCAAAAAGACAGTCGAGGTGAGCATCACGCCGCCCCCTGGCCGTTACGTGCAACAACAATGTTTGTCATTTTAATTTTGGGATTTTATGCATTTTTAACTTGTTGTGTCCTTCTTTCTATACTTTCAGTCCTTCACAGGAGCCCTGCAGACTCAGTGGAGCTGGCTCCTTCAGCTGTGCTGTTGCATCGAGGCTCACCTCAAAGAAAACACTGCCTATTACCAGGTTTGGAGGCTTTATACTCATTCAAAAACATACTGTCACACAAACCTTCATGTTCAGATGAATATCAGCCCTGGGCAGTTGAGACAGTCAGGAAGTGTGCCATTGTGTCAGTCCCAACTCCTTATTCCTCTTCTTCTTATTCTGCTTGCAGTTCTTTACTGACGTGAAAGAGGCTCAGGAGAGCATGAAAAAGATGCAGGAGACCATGAAGAAGAAGTACAGCTGTGACCGCTCGACCACCGCCACACGTCTGGAGGACCTGCTGCAGGATGCTATGGTATGTGTGGCTGCACAAGTACTTTCTATGGATGCTGTAAGGCCTTGTTGATATGACGACACTGTCCCTTCAAGAAATTGGTCAGTTGGGTCATAGGCAGAAGAACTGCAATGGCTCCAATGCACAGTACCAGTCAAATGTTTGGACACACCTTCTCATTCAATGGTTTTTCTTTATTTTTATTATTTTCTACATTGTAGCTTAATATTGAGGACATCAAAACTAAGAAGGAACACATATGGAATTATGTAGTAAACAAAAAAGTGTTAAACAAACCAGAATATATTTTATATATTAGATTCTTCAAAGTATTTGCTCTGATGACAGCTTTGCACACTCTTGGCAAGTTTGTGTCCAAACTTCTGACTGGTACTGTAGGAGATGGGATAGCCAGTCCTTTTTTATTCTAGGCCCTTCTACTGTATCTGGAGCTTGATTAGGTAATCCTATTTCTGTGTAGTTACACTGTAATAAGTACCAACATTGTATTCATATGTTATTACATAGTAATTGAATAATCCAATGGTAAATCATTTTCCATTCATCAGGAGGAGAAGGAGAAGCTGAATGAATTCAAGACTCACGTGGCTGGTCTGAACAAGAGAGCTAAAACCATCATCCAGCTCAAGCCTCGCAACCCCACCACACCCATTAAAGGCAAACTGCCCATCCAGGCCGTGTGTGACTTCAAACAGATGGAGGTAACCATGCTCCCACCTCATCAGATGGTCTTGAATAGTTATACTGTAAGGGTAATAGAAGGAAGGGTATTTAGGCTACTTTCCCAGACACAGATTAAGCCTAGTCCTGGAGTAAAGAGACTATGTGCTTTCTAGTCCAGGATCAGATGCAATCTGTGTCCTGGAAACCGCCCTATCGTTTTTTTAAGTCGACTATTTATTCATCATGTACTGTATGTATTCTTGTTTACAGATCACGGTCCACAAGGGCGAGGAGTGTGCTCTCATCAACAACTCTCAGCCCTACAAGTGGAAGGTTCTGAACCGCTCAGGTCACGAGTCGGTTGTACCCTCCGTCTGCTTCCTCGTCCCACCTGTCAACAAGGAGGCTGTGGACAGTGTGTCCAGGTGAGGGTCCTACCCCGAAACACATCATTCCAGATCAGTTGTCGGATCATGTTTGGGAATTGTGTTTGTGGAGTTTCTTATCTATTGAACGTTTATAATATGACAACATACACATTTTATATAGTATGATATGAGTATCTCTCTCTCTCTCTCTCTGTCTCTCCTCTTCTCCCCCATCCTCCTGTTCACCCTAGTCTGGACACAGGACACCAGTCGACGATGGTCCTGTGGCAGAGACTACATGTGGACATGAGGAGTATGCTGTCCTGGTCCTACCTGATGAGAGACATCCAGCAGATACGCACCTGGAACATCACCATGGTGAGAATGGGCCAAAGCCCCACAACAACAGCATGGGGATGCTAGTCTGGTCAATGTGCTGTCTGTGGTTAATCACCATTGACCAATATGTCAGAATAGCCTTTTGAAAATACTTATTCCAGCATTACAATATTTTCACTGAGTATATATTGATCATCTTAGAATTGACCCTGAACTGTGATGAATTGAATGTGATGCTCATGGTTACCCTGTGTGACCCAGAGTCAAGTGTGTTGAACAGGGAGATACCCCCTAACTCCCTAAAAATCTCCTAAAAACTCCCCCTAAAAGCTTCACAGTGATGTTGAGTTTCGAATTCAGTTATTTCTAGACCAGACAGATTAACAACTTTCATGTAAACATGGTAAATGGGTATATTGCATTAGGGGAGCCTCCAGGGCCTCCAAATTAGATTACTGCACATAAAGTTGTTAGTCAGTTTTCACAGCTAAGTACAATGGCTACCCAAACGTGTTTAGATTAACAAAGAAGCAAACAGCCCTATGATAATTACTGATATGTTGGATTTAATCGAAGCAAACAGTCTAATATGCACCAGTAGGTGCGCAAACAGACCACAAACAGACCACATAAACAAAATGACAACAGGACTCAAGTCAATCCCTCTCATCAGAAGTTCTAGAAGTTTGTGAAAGTTGAACAGGTTTTTAGGATGGATTATCTCACCTTCTTCCTCTTCCTCTCCCTCTCCTCTTTCGTTCCCCTCCTTATCGCCCTCTTTAGTTTAAGACCATGAAGGCTGAGGAGCACAGGCTGGTCATGAGGAACCTGGAGCTCCACTACCAGGACTACATGCGTGACAGCCAGGACTCTCAGCTCTTCGGCCCAGACGACCGCATTCAGATCGAGGGGGACTACACCAAGTCCACCCAGTGCTACGAAAACCTGCTCCGCTCTGTCGAGAAAGGTGAGTTTGACCCATCCACCGTCATGAACAAACAAATGCACTCTCTCTTGATTCTAAGGGTGACAACCCATTGGTGTTCTCTAAATACCACCAACAAACTGCCCTTGTGTAAGAGTTGATATGTGGCGCTAGCGGTGTTAGGCTAGGTGTCGTTATTGTACTCAGTCGGGTTAAACTGTGGAATTCACCTTTCAGGACCAGTGGTTATTAGAAGGAAAGGTGAGTGGCATGCTAGCTCAGCTATAGCTCACACGGGCAATGAACGGCCGTGCTCTTGAACCATGGATGGGGATGTTCAAGAATTCAATGTTCAACTTTTCACTTCACCCCCCATCAACTGACAAGAGTTCACCTTGACTGTTATGCTTCTTTGCCGGCTGTAAAAGCTTGCAGTGAGTGCATGGTTTTGGTGTTATTTGATGTTGGTGTTCTTTGCTGACAGTCCCAAAATGGCTGGAATAGTACCACAATGCTTTAGACAAAGAAAATAAACTCAGTGAGTTTTCAGCCGTGTTTTGCTTCGTGTCATGCTAAAAGGAGTCCTATCACTGCACAGTGTAGTTGCTAAGGTACAGGAAGAGGCGAGTCTCATACAGTATATGCTTTGTGTGAATGCATATGACGCTGTGTGACACAACACATGCATGTCAGATGAGCACATGGATGCACCGTTAAGTCACCCATGGGATGTCTGTACAAACTGCTTTGGTACTGTAATGTCAAATACAGACTTGGAGGACGCAAGTGAAAGGGCTCATCACACTACAGTCAACTCCCTGTCATACAGTACCACATCCACACTCTGGTGGAGGTAGAAATCGGTGGACGGGCTCATTGTAATGCATGGGATGGAATGAGGAATGGTATCAAACATTCCTCATTCCATTCCATGCATTACAATGAGCCCCGTCCTCCGATTTCTGCCTCCCCTGTGCTCTCCACATGATGAGGTTAGATGGTACTGTATCCCGATCAGTCGTTAACCCGTGCCCATACCGCCTACAGGGGAATATGACGAGTCTGTGTGTAAGACCTACATCACCCACATCAAGGACCTGCGTTTGAGGATCGAGGACTGTGAGAACCGCACCGTCGCCCGCATACGCCAGCCCGTGGACAAGGACGCCCTCAAAGACTGTGGTCAGAAGACCACAGACCAAAAGGTACCCGAAATCACTCTGAAAGGTTTATTTACAACATCCTGATAGGTCTCTTCCCCAGGTTGTTGCTACAAAAGGGAAAACAGTATGTTCTCAGTCAACCTAAAACAAGGCCAAACGCTACAGTATTAGGTAAAACAGTAGACCCTAGGACTATTTCTGGGTAAGGATGAGTCGGTTAATAAGCGGTAGTCTGCGTAGTGCCCATGACACAACGGCATAACCTTAGATTTCATTATGTAGTTCTCTGATAATAAGCGAGACTGATCTGTGAGGGAGAGTACCGAAAAAATGTGATACCATGCTACAGGCTGGCACCACCAACTAGACAAAGGCCTTCACAGAGAAAGAGAGAGAGAGAGGCAGCGAGAGAGTGAGGGGGGAGAGAGAAGGAGGGAGGAGGGGGAAGATTAATTACAGCAGATTACAGGCTGTGGCAAGTTGAGGCAGAGCGAATGTGAGAAGAAGTCGGCGAGAGAAAGCAGAGACACAGGTTCCACCGGAGCCAAGCAGCCAAGCAGGAAAGAGAGGGGGGCAACGATTCATTGGAAGGGAGGATAGGCGGGGCGGAGGTAGAGATAGAGAGAGGGAGGGAGGGAGGGAGTGGAATGCCAAAATAACCCTCTCCTCCTGGGCTCACTCTAGTCTACTGCTGGGCATAGAGAGGGGAAGGAAGAGGGAGAAAGAGAGAGGGCATGACAGAGGCAGAGAGAAAAACAGAGACAGATAGAGCTTAGTCAGGCTTGAGTGTGTCCTCTCTCGATGGAGGCTGAGGGGGAGAACGGGGGGCTGGCGGATCCTCTGTTGCTCCAGCTCCTCTGGACCCTGCTGGCTCTGGCCCTGGTGGGTCTCCTCTCTCTGCTCTTCCACTTTGACCTCCTGGGGGCACGCCACCCCCGGCAGTTCCTGGCACAGAGACACCAGACAGAGGTTGTTTACATATTTTTGAGATGGTGTTATGTCATAGAGTATTTCCTTTTTATTGTCTTTAGTTTGATTATTTTAGCATTGCGATGATCTGTGGAACTTCGTAGTCAGAAGAGTTTTTTTTTTCTTGTTTTTTTTCTTGTTTTTTTATATTCCTTTGTTTTGCCCTGTGTCCTTCCTCTTTGTCAATCTTCACATTCTTGTTGTGTCCTGTAACAGAAAGTTCAGGTGGAGCTTGAAGGCATTAAGAAGGACCTTGGTGAGGTGGCTGAGAAGACAGAAGAGGTCCTGGCCACCTCCTCCCAGCAGTCCAACTCTGCTCCTGTCCTTCGCTCCGAGCTTGACGTCACCATCCAGAAGATGGACCACGCCTATGTCCTCTCCTCCGTCTACCTGGAGAAGTGAGTTGATTTCAAACTGTCTTTTTTCCAGAGATTTCTCATGTTCTGTCTGTAGGTGCAGTACCATTTGGGGGGGGGGGGGGGGGGGTGATATAACATAACAACATTCTATTACAAAACAGCAGGAAATGAAACACATTGGGGTTTTTTTCTAACTCTCTTATGCCACTCTCCCCCTCTGCCCTTTTACTTTTCCTCTGCCCCCAGGCTGAAGACAGTGGACCTGGTAATCCGTAACACGCAGGGGGCCGAGGGCGTGCTGAAAAAGTACGAGGGCCGTCTCCGTGAGGTCCAGCAGGTGCCCACTGACATCAAGGAGGTGGAGACTTACCGCAGCGAGCTCAAGGTGAACAACACTGGGCATGACTCTCTTTTTTTTTCTCTCGCCCCCTGTTTAATGTTTCAGCTGAACAAATGGGCTTCTGTTCGGAAACACTCAGCGTCTGTTGTAACACACAGCCTTTCTTCAAACCTGCCCTTCTCCAAACCTGGCAATGTTGTGTAGTCGATTGTAATGTTTATTGCATTAGAAACACATGGTCTGAGACATTGATCAACGGTGTGGAGTTCATTAGGAATTTCGAGACTGCCAAGGCCCATGAGTTTGTTCTCGATTTGGAATTATATGGAATAAAGACAAGCTTAAAAAGAAAGATTATATCATCATAAGAATCTGTGACTTAAAAATAGGAGCTCTTACATAACTTCTCTGGACACTTGTAAATATAACTTTCTCAGCAGTTATAATTTCACCTACTACGTACGTGATTTGGGTTATGGTTGATTCCCTATACTCTCTCTATACTAACGCTGTCCTCCTCTCTTCCCTTTAGAAAATGCGTGTTGAGGCGGAGGCCGAGCAGCCTGTGTTTGACGCTCTGGAGTTGGAATTGGGGAAGGCCACCAAGGTCAGCGACAAGATGTCTCGTGTCCACAGCGAGCGTGACGCCGAGCTGGACCACTACCGCCGTCAACTCTCCAACCTCCAGGACCGCTGGACGGCCGTCTTCGGGCAGATCGACCTGCGCCAGCGGGAGCTGGAGCAGCTGGGACGCCAGTTGGGGTACTACCGCGAGAGCTACGACTGGCTGATCCGCTGGATCGCCGACGCCAAGCAGAGGCAGGAGACGATCCAGGCCGTGCCTATCGGTGACAGCAAGACTCTGAAGGAGCAACTTGCCCAGGAGAAGGTAGTAACTGTGTTCTAGGGCAGATTAACAGCCCATTACTATACATGGCTATACTGGCAACACTGCACTGATGTAGGGGTTTGGTTGATATCATTATTGCTAAAACTACTCTAAATACGCTGTTTGTCACATTTGTCAGGTTTCTGTATGTGGTTCTCTGATTCTAATATAAATTCAAGCTCAAAAGTCAGACCCCAGGATTTATTCTGATTATTTATCCCATCACAGAAACTCCTGGAAGAGATCGAGAAAAACAAAGAGAAGGTTGATGAGTGTCAGAAATATGCCAAGGGATATATCGACACCATCAAGGTAAGCAAGTAAAACCTTCATTGACAAACATGGAGACCATTACTTCTGCAATAAGAATTCAGCCTGGACCAAAGATTTGTTTAACTCTATTTATGCTCTATGAGAGCACCATGTAACTCTCCCATTTGTTGTTTCCAGGATTATGAACTTCAGTTGGTGGCCTACAAAGCACAGGTGGAGCCTCTGGCCTCCCCCTTGAAGAAAACCAAAATGGAGTCTGCTTCTGATAACATCATTCAGGAGGTTTGTCCCACTTGTTCAAACCTGAAAGTCACATGAAACTATTTATATGAAATATATTAAGTTATTTATAGGACTAGTTGTTCCCTGACAACTACTTGTAATATTGAGATAAGGCTAATCAATGTCTTTTTGTTTTTGTTTTACTCTCTATCAGTATGTGACACTCAGGACCCGTTACAGCGAGCTGATGACTCTGACCAGTCAGTACATAAAGTTCATCACAGACACACAGCGCCGCCTGGAGGACGAGGAGGTGCGTGACAACACACTGGGACCCACTAAGATGCACTTAACTAACTCTAACCAACAACAACCAGTAACACACACACACACACACACACCCACACACACACACACACACACACACACACACACACACACACATACACTGCAAGTTAATGTATGGGTGACTTGACATTTCTTTGTGATGATGTGAAGTATGGCTTGGATGCCTCAGTGGAGGAACGTTGGCATGCTGAACTGTAGCCGCAGGATGTTAGGGCACCCGTCAAACAGGACATCCTGTCTCGTAGAATCGCTGACCTAGCAGAGCTGTTGGCAAATATGGACGTTCTGCCAAAGATAATCCAAGTGCCATGAATCATGAATCATGAATCATGGTTCTCAAATGGGCACATATGACTTCATTATGTATCAGTTAAACATGACAATGTCTCTGTTTACAGTATCAGATTACAGTTTACACCATTGACTTTTACAGTACATCCTGAAAATGTAGGGGTGAATTCTGTGCTCAAAAGCTTCTGTTCGTACAAAGTCATAGAGAAAGCAAACACAGGGGAGAAGGAGATGCATTGATGACAAGTTAACATTCAGTCTGAAGCAAACGTTAGAGAGCATCCTGATATGCAGTACAATCTTTAAAACTGAACAACACATTCAATTTGAACATTGATTTGTGTTGGTCTATTCATTTCCATTCATTTTTTGTGGTGCGCCATTATATGTCACAAAATGGGGGTCTTTCTTTCACTATGTCTTCTTCACATTGGCCACTCTTCCTTAGATTCCAATCTCTCACTGTATGCTTCAGGCTGACTGCCATGATCAACTTCTTCAACTTTCCGTTTTCAGATTAACACAAGTCTCTCCCGTTCTTTTCCAACCCTAACGTTTTGTTTGTTTCTTTGCTCCTCTTAACTGCTTGCCAGTGCTTTGTCATGATGAATGCTTATCTTGTTTGGGAGTTAAAGAGGTAAATAATCCACTATGCTATTACAGTATATAGATGTTCTATCCATTGTGTGCCTTACCCTCCCCGACCTTCTGGCTTCTATCATTCATACAAACTGTCATTTTCATATTGTTTCATATTGCTTGTTTTCCATGTCTTGTTTATCCTCATGCTTCTTTCACTGCAACCACATTTGAAATTTCAAAGTTCAAATACTATAGCTAGCACTATAATTTATAGACACCTTTACCAATGCTAACCAATTATCACCACGACATTTAACTGCCATTCCTAGTCTCTATTTTCAAACGATATCCTTGCTCTCTCTCTCTCCCTGCTTTCTCCTTTGCACATGTATACTGCTCTGTTAAGATAGTAGTGATTTAAAGCACCCCCTGCATTTTTAAGCAACAAATCGTAAATACTTGTTTAACAGTATAATTAAATATATTCCGTACATATCTAACTGCAAGTCATTGATTGACAGTGTTTTAAAATACTTAATAGAATAATGTCAAGCTGAAAGTAAATTATTCACTTGTCTTTATCTAAACCATGTTTCGCTTTGTTTTAAAATGGTTAATCAGATATGTGTTCCAACATACCTGTGTATAAATGCTGTAATTACTCTAGTACAAATGTTGTATTAACATGTTGTTACATAGTGCCTTTGTAATTGCATGGTTTATGTTGTGGAGCAGTTTGTAATTACAGAAATTGAATAAGGAACAGTCCTTATTCCACTTGTGTAATAACATTAACCACTCAACTCTACTACTATTGCAATTACAAAGCAACTGCTATTGTAATACAATCTTGTAACTTGAGTAATTACATAGCGTCTACACAGGTAAAAGGGCATCTTAATTCTGTACGTTACTGAACTGTGCTACAGTGGCATGCCATATGAGTTCCTCACTGTGTTGTGAAGTGATGTCTTGTTTCCATACATTATTTTGACATTATCATCATCCATTCAACTTACTTCTTGAATTGCCTTGTGTAAGATGACTTGCTTTAACATGCATCATGAATTTAACATCATCCTCATGAATGTTCTTCTAAACATGTCTTTCTTTGAGCTAACTATTAACATTAACATTTGGTAACACAGTACGTTAAATTGCTCTTATAGCTGTGTAATTACACTGTTATTACTTAGTAAGTACAGTGTTGATACCCAGGTATAAGAACAACTTATGGTGAAGTGTTACCTAACATAACCTGTCATGCTTAATTTTAATATTTTCTTTACCATTTGCTTCCACTAATACAGAAAGCTGCAGAGAAAATCAAAGCAGAAGACAGGAAAAAAATGGCCGAGATGCAGGCCGAGTTAGACAAACAGAAGCAGTTAGCCGAAGCTCACGCAAAGGCCATTGCCAAGGCTGAGCTAGAGGCTCAAGAGTTGAAGCTCATGATGCAGAAGGAAGTCAGCAGGAGAGAAGTTGTTGCTGTAGATGCAGAAAAGCAAAAGCACAACATCCAACTCGAACTGCATGAGCTCAAAAACCTCTCAGAGCAGCAGATCCAGTCCAAGAGCCAACAGGTAGAAGATGCTCTTCAGAGTCGATCCAAGATTGAGGAGGAGATCCGTATCATCAGGATCCAACTGGAGACCACCGTTAAACAGAAGTCCACAGCCGAGACTGAGCTCAAGCAACTCAGGGACAAGGCGACCGAAGCCGAGAGGCTGAGAAAGGCTGCACAGGAGGAGGCTGAGAAGCTCCGCAAACAGGTCAATGAGGAGACTCAGAAAAAACGCAAGGCAGAGGAGGAGCTCAAACACAAATCTGAGGCTGAGAAGGAGGCTGCCAAGCAAAAGCAGAAGGCTCTGGATGACCTGGAAAAGCTGAAGAAGCAAGCTGAGGAGGCTGAGAAGCATATGAAACATGCTGAAGTGGAGAAGGACAGGCAGATCAAGGTTGCCCACGAGGCGATGCAGAAGAGTGCTGCCGCTGAGCTCCAGAGCAAACGTATGTCCTATGTGGAAAAGACCTCAAAGCTTGAGGAATCCCTCAAACAAGAGCATGGCACTGTCCTCCAACTGCAGCAAGATGCTGAGCGTCTTAAGAAGCAACAGGAGGAGGCAGACAAGGCCAGGGAGGAGGCGGAGAGGGAGCTGGAGAAATGGAGGCAGAAGGCCAACGAGGCCCTCCGTTTGAGGCTCCAGGCTGAGGAAGAAGCTCACAAAAAGAGCCGCGCCCAGGAGGACGCAGAGAAACAAAAAGATGATGCTGAACGCGAGGCCAAGAAGAGAGCCAAAGCTGAGGAGTCTGCCCTGAAGCAGAAGGAGATGGCAGAGCAAGAGCTGGAGAGGCAGAGGAAGCTGGCAGAGGGGACAGCTCAGCAGAAACTCTCTGCAGAGCAGGAGCTAATCCGGCTAAGGGCAGACTTTGAACACGCAGAGCAGCAGAGGTCCCTCCTGGATGATGAGCTTTACCGCCTTAAAAACGAAGTCAGCGCAGCGCAGCAACAAAGAAAACAGCTGGAAGACGAACTGGCCAAAGTTAGGAGTGAAATGGATGTACTTTTGCAGCTCAAATCCAAGGCTGAAAAGGACACCATGTCTAACACTGAAAAGAGTAAGCAGCTCCTTGAAGCTGAAGTGGCAAAAATGAGGGATCTTGCTGAGGAAGCAGCCAAGCTTAGAGCCATCTCTGAGGAGGCCAAGCGTCAGCGACAAGTTGCTGAGGAGGAGGCCGCTCGTCAGAGAGCAGAAGCTGAGAGGATCCTGAAGGAGAAACTTGCTGCCATCAATGAGGCAACTCGTCAGAAAACTGAGGCTGAAATTGCCCTCAAAGAAAAAGAGGCTGAGAATGAGAGACTCAGACGTCAAGCTGAAGATGAAGCTTACCAGAGGAAAGCCTTGGAAGACCAGGCCACCCAGCATAAGCAAGATATTGAGGAGAAGATTGTTCTGCTTAAGAAGTCATCTGAAACTGAATTGGCGAGACAAAAGACACTTGTAGATGAAACTCTCAAACAGAGACGTGTTGTTGAGGAGGAAATTCGCATTCTCAAGCTCAACTTTGAAAAAGCGTCATCTGGAAAGCTTGATTTGGAGCTGGAGCTGAATAAACTCAAAAACATTGCAGAGGAAACACAACAGAGTAAACTCAGGGCAGAGGAGGAGGCAGAGAAACTCAGAAAGCTTGCCCTGGAGGAGGAGAAACGCAGACGGGAAGCTGAGGAAAAGGTGAAAAAGATTACAGCTGCAGAGGAGGAAGCAGCCAGACAACGCAAAGCTGCACAGGAGGAAGTGGCACGCCTCAAAAAGAAAGCAGATGAAGCCAAAAAGCAGAAAGAGGATGCCGACAAAGAGGCAGATAAACAGATCATCGCAGCCAAACAGGCAGCACAGAAATGCAGTGCAGCCGAGCAACAAGTTCAAAGTGTCCTCGTCCAACAGAAGGAGGATAACCTTACACAGAAAAAGCTCAAAGAGGAATATGAAAAATCTAAAAAGCTAGCTAAAGAGGCAGAGGCCGCCAAGGAGAAGGCAGAGAGAGAGGCTGCTCTTCTCCGTCAAAAAGCTGAGGATGCAGAACGCCAAAAACAGGCAGCGGAAGAGGAGGCCGCAATTCAAGCCAAAGCTCAAGAGGATGCTGAAAGGCTGAGAAAGGAGGCTGAGTTTGAAGCTGCAAAACGAGGACAGGCAGAAGCTGCTGCGCTGAAACAGAAAGAACATGCCGATGCTGAGATGGCAAAACACAAAAAGCTGGCAGAGAAAACATTAAATCAAAAAACCCAGGTAGAGCAGGAGCTTACAAAGGTCAGACTGAAGCTGGATGATACTGACAAGCAAAAATCTGTCTTGGATGAGGAGTTGCATCGCTTAAAGGATGAGGTTGGTGATGCCGTCAAGCAAAAGGCCCAGGTGGAGGACGAGTTATTCAAAGTCAAAATTCAAATGGAGGAGCTGGTTAAATTGAAACTCAGAATTGAGCAGGAAAACCAGCGTCTTATAAAAAAGGACAAAGATAACACTCAAAAATTCCTGGCTGAGGAGGCTGAAAATATGAAACATCTTGCAGAGGACGCTGCTAGACTCAGTGTGGAGGCCCAGGAGGCTGCACGCATGAGACAGATCGCTGAGTCTGACCTTACCCAGCAGAGAGCTCTTGCAGACAAGATGCTTAAGGAGAAAATGCTCGCCATCCAGGAGGCATCTAAGCTGAAGGCCGAGGCTGAGATGCTCCAAAGACAGAAAGACCTGGCCCAAGAGCAGGCCCAGAAGCTGCTTGAGGATAAGAAACTAATGGAACAGCGCCTTGAGGAAGAGACTGAGGGCTTCCAGAAGTCACTGGAAGCAGAACGCAAGAGACAGCTGGAAATCACAGCTGAAGCAGAGAAACTCAAACTCAAGGTTTCCCAACTCAGTGATGCCCAGTCCAAAGCTGAGGGCGAGGCTAAGAAATTCAAGAAACAGGCAGATGCAATCAGTGCCCGTCTCCATGAGACAGAGCTAGCCACCAAAGAGAAAATGACTGTCGTGGAAAGACTTGAGGTCCAGAGACTAAGCAGCAACAAAGAGGCTGATGATTTACGCGAAGCCATTGCTGATCTAGAAAAGGAGAAGGCAAAACTGAAAAAGGATGCTGAAGACCTGCAGAACAAATCTAAAGAGGTATTGTGTTAAAGATGGCATAACAAAGCAGCTTATGTCATTGTTAACCCCCTCTCCTAAAACTAACAAGCCTACAATTATTTCATTCCATTTTCTTTGATATATGTTCCTCCTTCTTAAATTCACTCAACATCCAATCATATTATTTTTAATCATTTTTAAATGAAATGCACTTTGCTTATGAATATCAAATTGTTTTCCCTAATTTCCCAGTATGGAACATGGGAATTTGTTTTCATGTAAAAATAATTTGATAACACATTATGATAACTGCCAATGATATAGCATACATGAATATCTGTAGAAGTGTGTTCACAGCCTTTCCATGTAACCACCTCTAAAAGTACAGGCTAGTTCATTCAGAAAAAACAAAACATGGTTACACTTTACTTTAAAGGGATAGTTCACTCAAATTCACTATTTGTTGCCTTACCTTGAAAGCAGTCTATGGACAAGGACAGACTGAGAAACTACATTTTCAAATCATCTCAAATGAACTTGAAAGCATGAAATAAATCAGTGCTAAATTATGGGAAATTGGCATCTGTTTATTTTTGGTGGAATACAGTCTGCCCTTGTCCATAGAGTAAGAAAGCATATGTGATTTTGTAATTTAGGTGAGCTACAGTATACCTTTAAGTTACCCCTATTACCCCTATAATTATTACAAATATTTAGTGACAACCTTTGTTACAAAACAACATACACTTTTTAGAAACCCAGGGATGTTCGGAAATTAAAATTAGAAGGATTATAGCTTATTGGTTGTTATCATAATGTGTCACCAAATTGATTTATCAACATTTGTTCACTATTTGAGACTGATTCTTACATCTGCAAATTTCATAAGCAGAGTACATTGCACTAAAATGTTATTTAATTGTTTTGTTCCCTATTACAAACTTGATGCATTAAGGGAATTGTACTGAATATTTCACATGAAACTGCAATTCATTTCATTCTAATTGTGTTGTTTTTGTATCTTTTCTCTTAATTAGATGGCCAACGCCCAGCAGAAACAAATCCTACATGAGAAGACAGTTCTCCAGCAGACATTCATCACAGAGAAGGAGCAGCTGTTAAAAAAGGAAAAGCTCATTGAAGATGAAAAGAAGAAGCTGGAGAGCAAGTTCGAGGAGGAGGTTAAGAAGGCCAAAGCTCTCAAAGACGAACAGGAACGCCAGAGAAAGCAAATGGAGGAGGAGAAAAAGAAACTCCAGGACACCATGAATGCTGCCCTCAACAAACAAAAAGAGGCTGAGAAGGAGATGCTCAACAAGCAGAAAGAGATGCAGGAGCTGGAGAGGAAAAGGCTGGAGCAGGAGAAGCTGCTCGCTGAGGAGAATAAGAAGCTCCGTGAGCAACTGCAGCAGCTCGAGGTCGCCCAGAAAGAGCCAACATCCTACACCAGAGAAATCCAGATCCAGACTGATGATGTCCCTGAGGGTGACCTGATCCATATGACCATGGTAGAGACCACCAAGAAAGTTCTCAATGGCCAAAGTCCAAAGGATGAGATTGACAGTGTTGAAAAGAAAGATTCTCCACTGTCCTTTGATGGCATCCGTGAGAAGGTCCCAGCAAGCAGACTTTATGAAGTTGGCCTTTTGACCAAAAAGGAGTTTGATAAGCTGAAGAAGGGCAAAACCACGGTGCAGGAACTCAGCCAGAACGACAAACTAAGAACAATTCTGAAGGGAAAGAACTGCATAGCTGGTCTGTTGGTGCAACCTAATCAGAAAATGCCTATCTATCAAGCTATGAAAGAGAAGAAAATCACTCTTGACACAGCGTTGATCCTCCTCGAGGCACAGGCAGCATCTGGTTATGTGGTAGACCCAATCAAAAACAAGAAACTGTCTGTAAGTGAGGCTGTGAAGGAAGGCCTGATTGGACCTGAACTGCATAACAAAATGCTGTCTGCTGAAAAGGCTGTCACTGGCTACAAAGACCCATACACCGGCAACAAGATTTCACTGTTTGAAGCTATGAAGAAGGGTCTGATTGTCCAAGATCAAGCTGCCAGACTGCTTGAGGCTCAGATAGCAACCGGTGGAATCATCGACCCCATCAACAGCCACCGTATACCCATTGAGACTGCTTATAAGCAGGGACAGTTTGATGCTGAGATGAACAAAATACTGGAAGATCCCTCAGAGGACACAAAGGGATTCTTTGATCCCAGCACTCAGGAGAACCTAACGTACCTTAAGTTGATGGAGAGATGCAGCACAGACCCCGAGACTGGACTACTGCTCCTTCCCATCACTGACAAGGCTGCTCTGAGCTCTAGAACATACACAGAGGAGGAGACCAAGGATGTGTTCAGCAAGACCTCTGTCTCTGTGCCATTTGGAAAATTCAAAGGCAGGACTATAACCATCTGGGAAATCATCAATTCTGAGTACTTCACTGATGACCAGAGAAGGGATCTTATCCGTCAGTACAAGACAGGAAAAATCACAATCGAGAAAATCATTAGGATTGTTATCACTGTGGCAGAGGAAAAAGAGAAAAAGAATGAACTCGCTTTTGAGGGTCTGAGAGCACCTGTCCCTGCTACTGAACTTTTGGAGTCCAAGATTATTGACAAGGACCTCTACAACAAGCTGCACAAGGGTAACAAAACAGTCAAAGAGGTGTCTGAAATGGAACCTGTTCACAAAGCATTGAAGGGAACAAACTGCATTGCCGGTGTAGTTATTGACTCAACCAAGGAGACATTGTCATTCTATCAAGCCATGAAGAAGGACATGATGAGACCAGGGCCTGCATTAAATCTGCTTGAAGCACAGGCTGGGACAGGATATGTTGTTGATCCTTTGAAAAATCTGAAGCTTACTGTCGATGAGGCTGTCAAAGCAGCTGTCATCGGGCCTGAGCTGCATGAGAAACTACTGTCAGCTGAGAGAGCTGTAACAGGCTATAAGGATCCCTACACAGGAAAAACTGTATCCCTGTTTGAGGCAATGAAGAAAGAACTCATTCCTAAAGATCAGGGAATCAGACTGCTTGATGCACAGATGGCCACCGGGGGAATCATTGACCCAGTGAAAAGTCACCGTATCCCACATGACATTGCCTGCAAAAGAGGCTATTTTGATGATGAAATTAACCAGATTCTGAATAATCCAACTGATGACATTAAGTGCTTCTTTGACCCTAACACACAGGAAAATGTCACATACACACAGCTGTATAAGAGATGTGTCACTGACAAAAAATCTGGTCTTCAGCTTCTACCTCTCTCTGAGCAGGCCGTCAATGCAAAGGAAGAGCAGAAATACACAGAGGTCCAGACCAAAGAGGCTATGTGTCAGGCAACTGTTGAGCTACAGTCTGGGCCACTCAAAGGGAAGAAGCTCACCATCTGGGAAATCATCAACTCTGAATATCTTACAGAGGAGCAGAGACTTGACCTTATTAGGCAATACAGGTCAGGAAAGGTGACAATTGAAAAGATCATTAGGATTGTCATCACAGTTGTAGATGAGAAAGAGGCTAAAAAACAAGAGCAAGCCAGCTTCAAGGGGCTTAGAGGTCATGCCCCAGCCAGCTCACTCTATGACTCCAAAATCATTGATAAAGCCACCTTTGACATGCTGCAGCAAGGCAAAAAGACACCAAAACAAGTCAGCGAGAATATCAATGTGAGCCAGTACCTGCAGGGCTCTGACTGTGTGGCTGGGATCTACCTGGAGCCCACAAAGGAGAAAATCAGCATTTATCAAGCTATGAAGAAAAAGCTTCTGAGACACAACACAGGCCTCTCACTCCTAGAGGCCCAAGCTGCCACTGGATTTATTATTGACCCAGTGAAGAACCAGTACCTGACAGTGGATGAATCTGTAAAAGCAGGCATTGTGGGCCCCGAACTACATGAAAAACTGCTCGCAGCTGAAAAAGCAGTGACTGGCTACAAAGACCCCTACACAGGCAGCAAAATCTCTCTCTTCCAAGCCATGCAAAAAGACCTAATCCTGAAAGAGCACGCCCTGCCAATGTTGGAGGCCCAAATGGTCACAGGGGGGATAATTGACCCTGTAAACAGCCATCGCCTCCCTGTTGATGTAGCCTGTAAGAAGAACTATTTCAGCAAAGAAATGGCAAACACCCTCTCCGAGCCATCAGATGATACTAAAGCATTCTCAGACCCCAACACAGATGAAAATGTAACATACAAACAGCTGAAGGGGAAGTGCACCAGAGATCCAGACACAGGCATGAATCTGCTACCACTCTCCAAGCCTCAGGCCCCTACTGTTGTGGAGAAGACATATCTCTACTCTGAGGAACAGACACAGAGTGATCTGTCCTGCACCCAATTAGACATTCCACTCGAAGGGCTGGGGTTGGGCCTGGCTGGACAGCCTACCAATCTCTGGGACATCTTAAATTCAAACCTACTCCCTGAGTCGGAGAGGCAGAAGCTCATGGATGAGTATCGCTCTGGCCAAATCACCAAGGAGCGTATGATTATCATCATCATAGAGATAATGGAGCAGAGAGAGATCATCAGAGGGGAGACTGTGACGTCATGCAACACCATCAGACGTAGGGTCACCATCGAGGAGCTCTATAATGCCCGCATCATTGACCTGGAGACATTCAACATGCTGAAACAAGAGAAGAGGAACATCCATGACGTCATGGAGATGTCGAGTGTGAAGCAGTATCTGTTTGGCACAGGCAGCGTTGCCGGCGTCATGACTGACTCCACCTCGAAAATGAGCATCTATCAGGCAATGAAGAGAGGGTTTATGAAGCCTGAGGTAGCCATTGGCCTCCTGGAAGCACAAGCAGCGACAGGGTTCATCATTGACCCAGTGAAAAATGAGATGCTCACTGTTGATGAGGCTGTCAAAAAGGGTGTGGTTGGCCCAGAGATTCATGATAAGCTTCTATCAGCTGAGAGAGCCGTCACAGGTTACAAAGACCCATACAGCGGGAAAATCATATCTCTCTTCCAAGCCATGAAAAAGGACCTTATTTCCGAGGATTATGCAATGAAACTGCTGGAGGCTCAGACCGCCACTGGAGGCCTTATGGATCCAGAATTCCATTTCCATCTCCCAGCAGATATCGCCATGCAGAGAGGATATATCAACAAGGAAACAAATCAAAAACTCACTGATGATGTAAAAGGATTCATTGACCCCGTCACGGATGAGAAAGTCTCCTATGCCCAGATGCTCAAGAGATGTAAGATTGACACTGGAATGCATTTGCTATCCCTGGGAGATAAGAGGCTGATGTTCAAGGGTCTCAGAAAACAGATCACCATGGAGGAGTTATTACGCTCTCATATTATTGACCAACAGACTGTCACTGAGCTGAATGAGGGTCTGATTACAGTGGAAGAGGTTAGCAGTAGACTCCAAAAATACCTGGAGGGCACCAGTTGTATCGCGGGTGTGTATGTGGAGGCCACTAAGGACCGTATGTCAATCTACCAAGCCATGAAAAAGAACATGATCAGGCCAGGCACTGCATTTGAACTGCTGGAGGCCCAGGCTGCCACAGGCTATATTATTGACCCTATAAAAAATCTTAAACTGACTGTCAGTGAATCTGTCAGAATGGGAATTGTGGGCCCGGAATTCAAAGACAAACTTCTCTCTGCTGAGCGTGCCGTGACTGGTTACAGAGACCCCTATTCGGGCAAAACCATCTCTCTCTTCCAGGCCATGAAGAAGGGGCTTATCCTAAAGGACCATGGAATACGTCTCCTAGAGGCCCAGATTGCTACAGGTGGAATTATTGACCCAGAGGAGAGCCATCGTTTGCCTGTAGAGGTGGCCTACAAACGTGGCCTCTTCGATGAGGAGATGAATGAGATTCTTACAGATCCATCGGATGACACTAAGGGCTTCTTTGACCCCAACACTGAGGAGAATCTGACCTATCTTGGGCTTATGGAGAAATGCATCACTGACCCAGACACTGGCCTTATGCTCCTGCTCTTAAAGGAGAAGAAACGCGAGAGGAAGTCCTCCTCCAAGTCATCTGTGCGTAAACGCAGAGTTGTCATCGTGGACCCAGAGTCAGGCAAAGAGATGACTGTGTATGAGGCCTACAGGAAGGGGCTTATTGACCACCAGACCTACCTGGAGCTGGCCGAGCAGGAGTGTGAGTGGGAGGAGATCACCAGCACATCCTCTGAAGGCGTGGTGAAGTCCATGATTATTGACAGACGGTCAGGGAGACAGTATGATATCGATGACGCCCTCTCAAGAAACCTCATTGACCAGAACGCCCTGGACACATACCGCTCTGGAAACCTTGCCATCACTGAGTTTGCTGATATGCTGTCTGGGAACATGAGTGGCACACGCTCACGGTCATCCTCTTTCGGCTCCACCTCATCCTACGCTATGAGCCCTATTCCGTCCATCAAACCCCCTGCAGTCATGTGGAATGACCCCACTGAGGAGACTGGCCCTGTAGCTGGAATCCTGGATACAGACACATTGGAGAAGGTGTCCATCACTGAGGCTATGCACAGAAACCTTGTGGATAATATCACAGGCCAGAGACTACTGGAGGCACAGGCCTGCACAGGTGGCATAATCGACCCCACCACCGGGGAGAAATTCTCTGTCGTTGATGCAACCAACAATGGTCTTGTCGATAAAATAATGGTCGACCGTATCAACCTGGCTCAGAAAGCATTCAGTGGATTTGAGGATCCTAGAACCAAAGTGAGGATGTCTGCCGCTCAGGCTCTAAAGAAAGGCTGGCTTTATTATGAAGCTGGACAACGTTTCCTGGAGGTCCAGTACCTAACTGGTGGACTTATTGAGCCTGATGTTGAGGGCAGAGTTTCACTCGATGAAGCCATCAAGAAGGGCACCATCGATGCCCGTACTGCCCAGAAGCTGAGAGACGTGAGCGCATACTCCAAGTACCTGACGTGTCCCAAAACCAAACTCAAAATCTCCTACAAAGATGCCATGGACAGAAGCATGGTGGAGGAAGGATCAGGGCTGAGACTGCTGGAGGCCTCCTCACAGTCTAGCAAAGGCCTCTACAGCCCTTACAACGCCAGCGGAACTGGGTCTGCGTCTGGCTCTCGGCCCGGGTCCAAGACTGGATCCAGATCAGGGTCCAGGAGAGGCAGCTTCGACGCCAGCGGTTCTGGTTTCAGCATGAACTTCTCCTCCTCCTCCTACACCTCCTCCAATTACGGCCGCAGATTTGATGCAGGGCCTCATACAGGGCTCAACATGGATGAACTAGCTCAGGCACTCACAGCTCTAGCAATGATCAGACCATGTGGCTCAGAAGAACAAGGAGCCTTCCCCTTCATGACAATTCCAATGCACCCCACATTTGCATAATTCATAGAAGAAAAAAAATTGAAATAAGAAAAAAGATAGTCATTTATTTATTCTGCTCTGCATGTGGTCACATTAGGAAATGGCTGGAAATTAACTAAATGCAGTTCCTCATATATTATACTGTAGATGTCCAAACCTATTGCCTTATCTCTCCAGCCTTAACTGCTCAGAATTACTACAGTAGATAAATCCAATGTTTTGTTAGTTTTTAATTGCCATTTTATTGACGATTAAGTCCATTTATATTTTTAGAGTAAAGCAAATGAATTTCATTTTTATCAAGTGACCACAGCTAATTTTATAGTTTGTGTTTTACGCCTGCTAAACTTGTATACGTACGCTTTCTGAAACTAATATATGTGTACTTCGAACAGAGATATTTTTCCAGTATTCCTTTTACCTTTCTTTTTAAACTTAAGAATATGTCCTTCTCTATTTTTTGTTATCTGTTTGATGATACTCAATGAGGTATGCCAACATAGACATTATAGTGTTGCTGTTAACAGATTCAAAGATATATAGATGTCTCCATATTTCTGAATGTCTGTATAGAGTTTGACCAGAGTTGTTTTTTTTTCTATGTAAAATGTTATCTGGCAAAGTTAAACAATAAGCCAGCTATTTGCAGAGCAGAATAAGAAAAAAAAAAACACCACATAAACACTGGAAGAAGATTGCAACATACAAAGTCTTGTGAACTGTTTCTAATAAGCTCCCAGCCAACACTAGGGGGGCACCCTTGCCCCTTGTATTCAGTGGACTTGCCCTTTCCCCTAAACTATCATTACCATCATTATTTTATCACCTACTCCCAAGTATTGGATTTTGCCTATTCATCCTCAACTGTTCCTGGCAAACTGTCCGGCTTCCCCTGACATTAGACCTGACTGCTGGATGTTGTTTTGGTTCTTGTAAGTTGGAATTAGTTTCTTTTATCCATTTCATCACTGTCAAGAAAACTCTTTCTCTACTGTTAGTAGCCTGCTTCTCTAATGCATTATTTTCTTCCCCTATTGATCACCTCTATTTTGATGTCACTTTGGAAGAGAATACAAATAGAATACAATCGCATATAATGATGTTTGTTCAGTTTGATTGATTATTGGTTCCTTTTCTTGACAGACATCTCATTCCATCAGAATTCGACAAGGAAGTGTAGCAACTCAGATGGGTGGGTCTGATGGCACTCTGAGCATGGATGGTATCCTGATCCAGCAGCTTACTCATCCACATATACAGGTAAATTCATTATTTAACAAGCAGACCATATACATCATCAAAAACATTGGCAATGATTTTTCTTTGCTTGCGTGAGATCCAGTTCTTTATTTTCATCCATAGCTTTTTATCAATCTGTGTTATTTCATTATCTTGCTTTTGTTTTGTGTGGTTGGTTTTGTTGGCTCAAATTCATTATTTTTGTTTGTTTTGTTTTTAGATCTGCCATTGAGTACATCCTCCATTGCACCCCCTTCATTTTTGAAGTTGAGGCTTGTCAACCCTGACGTCTTCCTGGGAACCATGCTAGGAACAAACTCCATCCATGAACTTTGTGCATAACTCTTACTTGAATATTCATATCTCCCCTGTTTTGGATTACACCACTTTGTATACTTATATATACCCACAACACTGTGCGTATGGACTTTCACTTGGCCAACAACTTCATGAAGATGGATTTTGGTGATGGTACATCTTCATCTCTTTAGTCTTAATTCCACAAAGTATGCAGTTGCTTACCTCAACCACAGTCAAAACCAAAGTAAACTAATTGCTAAGATGACATTGGTCTTCCTAGAGGAAGATGACATTATATTTGATACAATAATATAGGGCATGAATGTATGTATTTGCTTAGGGATAAAACATTTCATTTGACTGTTTGCTATACACATTTCCTTTGCAATAAGTTGTTGAAGCTTTGTCATATGTTGCTTTTCAACCAGTGTTTAAGCTCTCTTTTTCCATACCCAATGTATTTTTTTTTCTTTTCTGCTTGTTGAAAGTGTTTTACTGTAAATCCTCATGTTCTATTTTCATTTTTCATCATATTGTTGATATATTATGAATTTTTGCTTTGCATGTTTTTAGTAACTTGGTCAAAAAAATATTTTGGAGAAAAATAAGATGTAAGATGAAGAGAATAGAAAATGTATCTGCTCAGCAAAACATGTTTCATTAAAGGCTGGTTTAAATGATAACAAGATATTTAATCAAAACTAACTGGTTGGTTTTGCTCATGAACAGATATGTGTTTGAGTGGCATGGTGCGTGGATTCTGGTATATGTTTTGAAGATAACACTATAATGTAAATAAATGTGCTATGAAAAGATCCTCTTGTCATCCACATTTGATGATTCATTATTCAAACAAAACAAATACATTTTACACAGTGATGGTACAACACACATTGTAAATACCACTGTTACATTTTCATAATGTTCCTCTGCACCACTGTATGTATTCTCATATTTCCCCACATGAGGGCACTGTTAGATTGATTTACAAGTCACTTCCAGTTGGAGGCATCACTCTTGCATTGGACCATTGAACTGTACAGAATATGAACCTCATCCTCTCATTCATTACTCAACCGTCACATTTACTTCAGGGATGAATTATTATCCAAACATTTGAACGCCATGATTGTAGATAACTTTGTGTTCTGTATGTAGGCCTGTATATAGAGAGGTGTGGATCGGTGGGTGTTGGTGTGGGTGGGTGCTCTTTCTACCCACCTGTATGTGTGTTTGTCTGTCTCTCTGTGTCAATATTAGCCTGTGATATTGAGGGAAGACCCTGTCATGACAAACGATGAGCGGTTGACCTCTGGTGATTCCTCCATCGGCTGCCTAGGCTACCATGCCTTGACCCTCTCCCTCCCAGCCCTCTACCCAGCTCTGGAGAGGACAGACAGGGAGGTAAGACCTCCGAGAATGGGACTGAGGTGCCATACTGACAGAGGAGAAAAGTGCATTGAATTTGAATAGCTGCTGTGGTAATCCATGTATCCCTAAGGAAGGAACGAGGCCGTTTTCTCACAGAAATGTATTTAAATTAAACTGCTCCATATCCTTCATCGTATGACATATGGAGAGCAAGCAGACACAAAGAGAGGATCCCTGATGTGGTATTATTTTTGTTGTCGTTTTAGGAGGAAAGGCACATTGTGTCTGGGTTGTCAACGCCTACATCCATGGAACAGAGATACGGGTATGGGTGAAAGCAAAAAAATTATTGTATACATTTGAATTAATTCATCCATAAACAGTTCCCGTGGCTTTAATTCAAGAGATGTGTCTCATACGCATTACAGTATTTGCATTATTTGAACATGGTAGAGGTAACAACGGTATTAGGACACCGAATCATTGTGCAGGACGTGGTTCCGGTATTAGGTGGCGTTGCCCCGGCTCCCGTCAAGTCTAACTGAACAAACGGCTGGTCATGACAGTTGGTCGACTGTCTCAGTTTAGTGGACCAGTGCGTCTGGATGGTCTACACGGGCCACCCAAAGACAGTAACAATAAGGCAGTAAAAAACCCCACACAGTGTAAAACGACCGGTCTGAATCATCCTCAGACTGTGCCAAGGATCCTTCCTGCCAAACAGACAAAGAGAGCAGATGCTTCCCTAACGAGTCAAAAATCCAATCTGAACTACCTGATTGGATAACTATACCGCTATCAAACATTGTTATGGAAAAATCCAGATAGTCATTTATAGTCAAATAGGGGCCATAACCTCTCAGTGGACTTAGAGGTGTACTGTATGTACGGTAATTGGTTTAGGCAGACAGCTGGTTAGGAAGACTCACACTGTGCATGGGGTGACGTGGACAAGCTGTGTTGGTCTGACCCCCTCCTCCAGGAATGACACGGAGGACTGGAGCCAATGGCAGTGGGAGTTCAGAGGTCAGATCCGAGCCCTGAGACACTGGCTGAAGAGCATGGAGATGAGACTGCCTCCACTGGACCCTACGGTCAGTTAGCTTCCTCTACCCCCATCTCTGGCTGTCTATCTATCCCATCACACATCACTATGCCGAAATGTCATTTATATGATATTTTATTTTAGGAGGTTAAGTTATTTGCTGTTACCAACACTGCCTCTGTCCACATTTTCATTGACTACAACGACGGTCACACATTCAGTATTTTAGCACCCTTGTTTTGGGATCTTCAAGCCCTGGTGGAGGTAGAAATGCAAATTTTTTACATTTACATCTGGAAATCAGAGGAGGTGTGTTTGATCCCATTTCTTATTCCATTTCATACATTACAATGAGCCCAACCTCAGATGTGTAGGCCCACCAGCCTCCACTGCATCGAGCCCATTCATCATCGTCACCAAAGGACATCCCAGGAACCAGCGTACTCCATCAACCAATCACATTAAGTGCAGGATGCTTCATTTTGGGACACCATGAAGGAAGAGGAGTCTGAAGAAAATGGGTGAAAGAGTCATCACAACGCCAATATCATCGATACACAGGATGCTAGATGACTGAACAAGAACCCTAACCCCCATGATGCTACTTGTTGGTCTAAGCGTCTAATTATGTGGGCTGGGATATAACCCAAAAAAAGACTTCAAACTAAAGCAGTGATTCGATGCAAACCCCTTTTGGTGTAATCCACAGTTCCCATGGTGCTGGGTTAGGCATCCCTGTCGAATATGCTTTCAGCTGCAGAGAGAGAAATGCCCTCTGAACAGTAGTAAACCCAGGGGGCTGGCACGATACCATGAGGGAGAGAGAGAGAGAGAGAGGTAGGGAGGGAGAGAGAGAGAGAGAGAGAGAGAGAGAGAGAGAGAGAGAGAGGTAGGTAGGGAGGGAGAGAGAGAGAGAGAGAGAGAGAGAGAGAGAGAGAGCAACTGTGTGTGAGAGAGCAAGAGACACACACACACACACACACACACACACACACACACACACACACACACTCAGTGGTATGACTACGATCAATGAAGAGAATCAGGGAGAGAACTTTCCAGAGCCAGACAGAGTGTGAAACTCAAGAGTGTGAAACAACAACAACAACAACAACAACAACAACAACAACAACAGAGATTGAGGTGCCTCCTTTAGGGAGCGGGGCTGGGCAGAGGCACGGCAGGCACGGGAGGCTAGGCTCTATTGTGCTGGGCATGGACAGGCAGGCTGGAGAGCAGCTCAGCAGTGGAGGCCCTCTGCACACATGAGCGAATACTCTGAAAGGACATTAGACTCAGATGGGAGGATGAGGACGGAGGGGGGAGTAAAGAAAAACAGGATCTTACAGACAGAGCGCTCTGATCTGGCCATCAAGGCATTTGTTTTGTTTAGTCCATTCTTTTTTTTTTTTTTTTTTTTTTTTTCTTTCTTTTTTTTTTTTATCTGTCAGCTGATGATAAGATTTAAGGATCAAATGATGGTTGCCGGGGTTTTTTTTTTCTCCGAGGGATATGTTTTATATCACAATATTGAGAGGATTAATTTGGACTTGAATAGACAAGGATCTTGCACAGTGGGAGAGACTTAATCCACTGATTTAAAGCCAACTAGCGTTGGAATATATTATGACCAGAATCAAAAGCACACTCAGAAGACTGACTATATGAATATCCATTCTATACTTGTCAATCCTGTTTTTGTTGCTCTATATTTTTGAAATGTTGGGTGTATTCATCACATGAAATCACTGAGTGTGTGGCACCTTTATTGTGATGAATAGGTTTTGGTTGATTTACGAAATGTGTCCGTCCATTGACTAGAACTGCGTTCCATTGTCCTAATTGTTTGTTTCATTGATCCATTGATTCTATGGATGAATGGCCGGATGACTAAAAGATTGGATTTTATAACCTGGGATCAAACGA
>NC_139664.1:17916232-17941232 GCF_951799395.1 Argentina silus
CATGGAGTTTCTGAGCCAAAAGAAAACCTAGGGGAGGGGCGATCGGGAAGAGGAGGGAGGGGGGTGGGATGGGGGGGAGTGGGGGGGTGGTGGGGTGGGGGTGGTGGGGGGTGGGGATTGAGGGAGGGTAATAGAAAGAGGAAGGTAAGAGAGAGTGAATGAGAGAGAGACAGAGATAGAGATAGAGAGAGAAAGGGAGCTCTTGGGAGCTGTCTAACTGTCTGGGACTGGAGGACCCCCCAAGTAAAGGTTAGGGTTGTACAGTGTCGCTGGCCTGCGATCATATGGGGCGACCACAATGTGACCACAACGTGAGGACTATTCCAGGCTGGGAACTGAGGGAGTTGATCTGAGCCGTTGGGCTACATTGTCTTCATCTGGGCGCACCATCCCATTGGTGGCGTTAACAAGGAAGGAATTCCTCTATCGGAGCTCCCACAACAAAGGAGAAAGGGAGAGGAGCGAAGCTAGTGGGAGGGAGGGAAGGAGGTGGGGGCCGTGTGTGTGTGTGTGTGTGTGTGTGTGTGTGTGTGTGTGTGTGTGTGTGAGGGGAGACGAGGACATTGTTTGCCTGTGGCTGTGGGCAACGGAAAGCATGGGTTATCATCAGGCCTGTATGTGTGTATGGGTGTTTAGAGAGAGTGTTTGTAGGTGAAGAGAAGTGAGTGATTGGTATGTACGTGTGTGGTGGAGAGAGCATGCATGTGTGTGAGGACTGAGGAGAGTCCTGTTGGGAACGGAGGGAGGCTGTTCAAAGGATGCTCAAACAAGGCAGGAGTGTTTTCTCTCTCTCTCTCTCTCTCTCTCTCTCTCTCTCTCTCTTTTTTTTTGAATGGTGACTGAGGACTCGCTGAATTCCTTTGCTCTCGCCGTTGTACCCCGGCCGTCTCTGCTCCACGGGTAAGTACACTACGCGTCACGTAATCTCAAACCGCCAAAAACCGCCACCAGGCCTGGATTGGCTTAGCGAAGTTTGGTTTGGACTTTTTACTCTTCGGTGATTGTAGCTTTGAAGCATGTGACGGTGCAAAGTGGTCTGGGTGATTTGTCCACTGGGCTTGACTGAGCTAAAGGGACAGGGGCCATGAGTGTGAGTAGTGGCAGTGTGGAAGTGTGATTTTATTTCTGCTCCCCACTTAGGAGAGATTTCATTGGGATTGTTAGTAAGTATGCTGTTCTCGTGATATTTGTTTAGTGCTGACTTTTAGATCGTTTTTTTTTGTATGTTTCAGTTCAGGAAATGTGTTGAATATTTTTAGTTTTCAGGTTTGATTGAGATTACGAATTTGTTCACTAGAATCAAATAGTGAGTGTGATCTATCTGTCCTTCACAGTGTTGCATTGTGGCAGTAATTTTACTGTAAATTTGGCAGCTGATTTTACTATAATAAATGCAGTCATTCACTCAAATACTTGACATTTCTACAATTGGATTCCACCAATATCGCTTGCCTTACAAAAATGAGAAATGCATTTGGCTGAGTATTATATTGACATTTCATTTCTTAAATGTTTATCATTGTTTCTTAGTTTCAAGTGGTCAAATGAACAATATCGTTTGACATAACTGTTTGTGGCATGCTTTATTACCACACTGTGTCATCCATGAACGGGTGGTCTTTTACCATATCCATCCCCAAGATGTTATGAGTCTCATGGGTGAATGCACAGCTGCCATCCTTAATTAGAAACCACTATCATGATTACTATATAGACCCTCCATGGATTGTGACTGACATGTCTGCATTGGTCTGTAAGATGAAGATTTATGCTCATTACGATACTGTTCATTGAATCAATAGCTACTGTCTTATCAACATTGAATGGGGGTTTGGCATGATGGTAAATTATGAGACAATAGGGACAAAACAGCAGCTCTTTCTTGTGTACTGTGTGTGTGTGTGTGTGTGTGTGTGTGTGTGTGTGTGTGTGTGTGTGTGTGTGTGTGTGTGTGTGTCTGTGTGTGTGTCTGTGTGCCAGTCCTCTTTGTTAGTGATAGGATACATTGAAACTTGAATAATTCATAGGGTTACTAATATGATATATGTTCCTGCCCTTTCATGTCCCACTAGACAGCATGTACTGTACTGTATGTCGCCCAGAATCAATGTTATCTTTCCCTATATAATTAGATTCATCAGGAAATGGACTGGAAGCATGTACCATAAATCACTGCTGGGAGGACACAAAGGGTCTAAATCAAGGGTCATTTTGAGAGGGGTTAAGTGGTGGAATGGCGTGGGTCATGTGACATTGGTTATATCTAGCGGTTGCTTAGCACCAGTTTTAGCTTTAGAGTGCAGATATGGGGTAGTAGTAACGGGATGTATAAAGACATTCTCTGGCTTGTTTGGACTCTTAGCGAAATGAAAGAACGTTAACAAAGACCTAAGAAAGGGTGGGTCTAAATGGACTCTGGTTACCTGGCCTACAGTTGAATTACAGCCGTCTTGTTTGGTGAGGTCTGGTTGCTAGGAGCCAGTTAGCATCTTCGTTATTGGTTTACAGACGGCATCTCACTGACAGAGGAAATGTGCCAGCTTTACAACCTACCTCACCTACTGTAAGATAATAATCCTCTGGGCTGCGTTTATTGGTACTTGATAGCCTTCTAGAGTGCATCAGGTGCAGCAGCCAGACATGACACACCCTTCATCCTGATCGTGGTGTGTTAACCCATAAGGACACAGCCGCAGACACTCTCAGCCCTCCCCGGGAGCATTGAGAGGCTGTGATTAGGGCTAACAGGGTAATCATTGATCTGGAGGACAGGGCTTTGTCTGCGGACCACTCTCTGGTCTCTGTGTGTATTCCCTGTTGGGTTCCCTTGCCTGCATGCATCATCTGTGTTACAGACGGGCAGACACACGCCTGATACTGTGTAAGTGTAATTACTGTACCAGTCCAAGGCATGCTGAAGTCTAATCAAAATTATTCATTTCAGCTGCTGCACCCATTCATTTCATTAAAAGACTGATATCTCATTATGGTTCTGAATCAGTTCCATCGCTATATGAGACAACGAATGAGATTGAATAGAATTATGAAATGAGATTTGCTGACGGAGGCACAATGATTGTGTTCTGTTCTGTTTCTGTTCTGTCCCAGGCTTCCTTAATCTTTTTTTCACCCCCGGAAAAGATGAAAGCCTATGAAATCTATTCATGCAGCGGTGGAGGCTGGTGGAGGTAGAAAACGGAGGACGGGCTCATTGTAATGCATAGAATGGAATGAGGCGTTGTTTTAAACACGTGTGTTTGAAACCATTTGTGTTTGATACCATTCCTCATTCCATTCCATGCATTACAATGAGCCCGTCCTCTGATTTCTACATCCGCCAGCCTCCAGTGCCATTCAGATTCTATTCATATGAGCTCCTAACATGTGAATACAGTATAGTATATCCATTGTGTGACCAGACACAATGAGTGGAGCGCAGACGGTACTGTACATTTGCCATCTTCTGCTCCGCCGAGCCAGAAAACCTCCTAGCAGGTTCAGAGCCAACTTCCACCATTTCCCTCTCACTGACCCACACTGACCCCCACTGATATGAGGTGACCAACCGTGGCCTGCAATGGCCCATATGTGTGTGTGTGTGTGTGTGTGTGTGTGAGTGTGTGTGTGTGTGTGTGTGTGTGTGTGTGTGTGTGTGTGTGTGTGCGTGCGTGCGTGCGTGCATGCGTGTGTGTGTGTGTATTAATCCTCCCTGGCTTAAAGCCTCCCTGGCTTAAAGAGGAAGCCGTACCAGAGACCCTTGACCTCCTGGTGAGCCCACCTCTGCTCCTGGAGGGCAGCATAATGACTCCCACCTTTCACCCCTCTGTCAAAACAATAAAGGTACTGGGGGGAAATAACCAGATGGGCTGACACAGTTTGACACTGCCTCTGGCACTTTTAAGGCCTAACACTCATGGCAGTTAACAAGTCAATGAGTCACTCCTAAAAGGATTGTAGGCCTAGACATTATTGTGATTATTCATTCAATTCCAGCAGAAGTCCTACTCTCATTGTAGTTAACAATGCTGTTGGCTACTACCTGTTTACAATGCGTCAGGGGAAGCTGGCGGTGGCAGAAATCACACGTGTTTGATACCATTCCTCATTCAATTCCATTCAAATCCAATGAGCCTCCGTCCTCCGATGTCTACCTCCACCAGCCTCCGCTGCAATGCATACAGTATCTGGCCTGATGTCTCTGCCACTTGTGTAAGGTTGTTCCAGGCAGGGCTGGGTGAGCAGAGAGGTGAGGTGTGGGGTCCCTCCTGCGTCTCGGTCACCGACCTCCTTTTATCCGTGATCCCCCGACCATGCACCAATGCTCACACCCCCCACAGCCCGCCCACCCAATCCAACTCCCCTCCCCCCCCCCCCCCTCCCCCCACCCCACCACCACCCCTCCACTCCCTATCCAACATAGAAAATTGAGGCGGCGTTTTTATGCCTGTCATATTTGATCAGAGGATAAATGGTTTTCCCAGGGCTGAGACCCGGTGCGGTCCGGGCCTGGGCCAGAGAGAGCTGGCAGGGGGAGGCTGGCCCTGTCTGCCAGGCTGAACAGTGGGTTTCCTGGAGGGTTCTGCTTCCGTGGACAGGCCTGTCACACAGATTTCTATACCCAGAACGTTTCAGCTGGTACAGGCCTTCCAACAGAGCTCATCAGTGCATGCGGTCCAATGATGATACAGAGCCAGGCATGTCTGTACAGCCTAGCTAACTGTCTCTGCAGTAGTTCAGCTGGTGTTAGACCAACGATCTGCTTCTATGTGGTTCACCTGGGGCTAGAGTACCGCTCTGCTTGTGAAGATTCTCAATTATGGACGGCAACTGTAGAATGTGATTAGAGATTGAGGGAGCAGGTGATGCGCCTCTCATTCATATGGTTGTGGGAGTTATAGAAGTGTTTGATGACCTCTTTACCTCAGTGACAGTTCTCACACAAGTCAGGTACACAGCAAATGATGATGATTGTGTTAAATGGTGATGTCATAGCATCAGAGAGAGAGGTATAATAGTTTTGTAAATCCAGATGTTTTTGGGGGGGTTCTCAGCGAGGGAGTGTTTTCTATACTAGATATTCACCCCCAGCCCCCTTGTTCTTACTCTAGGCAGCTGAAGGATCTCCTGCATGCATGGCCGTGGGGCCTTCTCACACCTATCACCTCACTAGCCCCCGGGCTGAAGCATCATGGGTAACCTGATCAGCCGGCCCAGCTGTCTGGGCCAGAAGTCCAAGCAGGTGAGGTCCGACGAGGACTACCTGAAGGAATGCTACCAGCGGAAGAAGGAGAAGGAGTGGCAGCCGGCCACCGAGCACCATGGGGAGGCCAGGCGGGAGGAGGTGGGGGACAGAGACAGACAGAGGGGGAGAGAGGAGGAGGCGAAGGAGTACATGGAGATGGAGATGGAGATGGAGATGGAGAGTGAGGAGGGGGTGAGGCCTCACACCCCTGCCTCGGACAAACCCAGGAGCTCCCCTGCCCCCACCGTCACGACCACCAGTACTCTGGACAACGCCTGGCATAGTACCCCCTCCCCGATCAAGACCACCTCCAGGAATGGGACCCTGACCCGGAGGACCGTGGTCCCAGAGTACGGGCGGTCCCCTCTGGCCCAGCCTGATAAAGCCTCTATAGACTCCAGGAGAGCCAGTCTTCAGAGGAGGGACTCCAGGGAAGGAAGCCTCCACAGGAGGGACTCCAGGGAGGCAAGCCCCTGGTCCTGGAAGACCCTCGCCTCCCGAGAGGTCACTGAGGTCACCGAGGTGACAGAGACGGTTGTGACGGAGATTGTGGAGGTGACGGAGTATCCGTCCGGAGAGAAGGGCGGGGACCCCATAGTCACCAGGACTGTTAGGGTTCTGACCGAAGCCGCGGAGGAACTCGCTGAGGTCATTATAAAGCGTCAACAACCTCTAAACTCTAGTAGTATTCACTAGAATAGAGGATCTAATTCCTGTTTTTCTTTCCATTCCATCCTTTCATTGAGCTTCTGAGGTTCAACTTGCATTTTCCACCCCTGCTATTTCCATTTCCATTATTGTTTCAATAGCATGACTTTAATCATGTATGCGGTGCTGACTGTATAACATGATTCTGTACTCTTTCTCAGAAGGTTTTGAATGTATTCACTGTTGTATTGACTGTTTATCTGTATTTGTCTCAAAGCTCCAAAGCGATGGACACTCTAGTTCAGACCAAGATTCCAGTTTGGACCGTTGGAGGGTATGATATGCTCATGTGATTCACTCTGGAATGTTCTCTCTATCTCCTCCGTGCGTCAAGGCACGCTGACAATGTAGCAGAGTTTTTGTTTAATTTTGTGTAGAGATACTAGTGTGTTACAAGTGTTCATAGTGTTAATGCTGTGTCATGCTTTCTCTTCACCCAGGGAACCAGATCCGCCTTGACTCTGAAAGATGAGTTTGGAGATTCCGAGACGTTTCAGCAAAACCTGGAGGCACTGTTGACCTGGGTCTGTGAGATAGAGGAGCTCACAGCCAATCAGAAACCTCCTTCTTCAGAGGTCAAAGTAGTGAAGGCACAGCTACAGGAGCAAAAGGTACATGGAAACAAAATCTAATCTCCACTTTAGTTTTACGTTACTTACACAAATCACTGCAGGTAACTGTTTCATAATAAGACATAGGAAAGCTTACCTACCGTATGGAAAATGTCCTTGAGACCCATTACATCATGGAACTAGTATAAAGTGCTCTCTTTAGAACATGGATTCCCTTATAATCAGGGCCGAATAGGGAGGTTTCACGCACACAATGAACCTCTGTATGCTGTTGTGAACATATCCTGACGGTAGAAAAAGAGAAGAGAAGTCATTCACCTTTCAGTGAGAAACAACTCCCATTGTTAGTTCAGTGGGTGAGGTGAAACCCGCCTGGCTCCTCACAATGCAAGCCTGACACTTGAGAAGGGGCTTTCATGGCACTGACACAAAGGCAGGAGAGTCAGGGATATACCACACATCTACATGAATGCAGTTCTCAGGACTAGGAAGCAGCAATGGTGATCTGAACGTCAGTATTCCCTTTGTGTCACTTCGTATGAGATCACATGAGGATGTTCCAAAACAAAATATTGTATTCATTTTTGGGTCACAGCTTAGTTGCCCTAGTACTTGTGTATTAAGACAGTAATTAGTATTAGTTAGGGTTAGGGTTAGGGTTAGGGTTAGGGTTAGGGTTAGGTTTAGGGTTAGGTTTAGGGTTAGGGTTAGGGTTAGGGTTTAACTGTAAAAACTAGTAATTACAGGTTTACTGCACAGATATAAGGGCAACTTAATGAAAAGTGTTAACATATTTTTGTTTGAAGACACACATACCAGCCTTGCTACCAGACACACAGTGTACCTCTGCAGCATGGTTTACCTGAGTGTCTCTTGTCCTCTCCCAGCTGCTGCAGCGCCTCCTAGAGGACCGGAGGCGCAGTATGGAGACTATGATGGTGGAGGGCCCTGGACTTGCTGAAGCCTTACTAGGAGAAGAGGGGGAGCAGGCCAAGGTCCAACTCTCCTCCCTCAGACACAAGTGGGAGGCGCTACTGATGGAGGCAGAGCACAGGTCAGCTCATTCAACTGCAAGTCTGTATGATGTACAACTATCACTCGCAGGTGTAATAGATGTGGTAAATGGAATTGAATTGGCCCGCTTGGTGTGATATTTAATGGGGGTTGTGGTCTACCAGAGAGACTACCAGAGAGACTATGGATTTTGTGAATGGTGTTGATTGGCTAATCTGAAGTGGTAATGGTTGTTGTGAATGGTGTTGATTGGCTAATCGGACGTGGTGATGGTTGTTGTAAATGGTGTGGGTAGCCTGGTCTGAAGGTGTTAATGGTTGTTGTGAATGTTCGTCGACAGACGGGGTAGTCTGGAGCTCATCCTGCCCAGGGCCCAGCTCTTCCAGGAGAGGGTTGACAGCCTCCAGCAGTGGCTCATCTCTGTGGAACAGGACCTGGCTGAACTACGCAACGCTGAGAGAGGGATGCTCCACCTCCCGGAGGCTACGGAGCAGGCCAAGGTAGGACAGCATCTACATGCACTTGTTTTACAGACAGAGTTTGAAACTGTATCCCGCGAAGCGAACCTCTTTGTATGTGTATCTATCTGACACATGTACTCTCATCTCTCAACTTCTTAGGCTGTGGTGGAAGAGATAAAAGCTAAAAACGCTGATTTGGTGAGGGTTCAACAGACCGGTCATGATCTCATGGAGAAGATATCAGGTAAGCTGGAGGATAATTATTTTTTTTATTTTTTTTAATATGTTTTTTTTAGGGCATTTCTGCTTTATTGGGATAGAGACAGTAGAGATTGACAGGAAGGATGGCAGAGAGAGAGGAGGGATGACATGCAAGATCGAACCAGGGACCTTCCGATTACATGGTAAGCGCATTAGTGTGCTACGCCACTAAGCGCCCCAGTTCAGGTATTATTTGATCCAATATAAGGCTGGTTTCCTGGACACAGATTACGCCTACTTCTAGACAAAAAACATCTTCAATGGGAAGTCTCCATTGCAAGTTCGATTTAGTCCACAATTTGCTCTGCTTAATCTATGTCCGCGAAACCACCACTTATGAAGTACCCAGTCTTGTGGCCTGGGGTGGTCCAGTGGTCTAGCACCAAGGTCTACAGGGCACACATATGCCCATGTCGGCATGGGTTCGACCCATGCCCTGCTGACATACCCTTTCTTTCCTGCCTTTCTTCACTATATCCAATAAAAATGACAAAATATAAGAGTGGGACTGCCCCACTCAAATAATAACCTTAAGAAAAAAAGGTACCCAGTCTTACCCCTCCATGTCTCCGTGCTGTGGCCTGTCTCAGAGGAGGAGGGCCAGCAGGTGCAGGAGCGTGTGGACAGCCTGAGGATCCGCTGCTCCGTGCTGAGTCTGAGCAGTGCTGACGTGCTGCAGAGACTGGAGCAGGCCCTGGAGGCCTCCAGCCGCTGCACCTCCAGCCAGGAGGACCTGCATCTGTGGCTGGGCCGCATCGAGAGGGAGCTGCTGGGGCCCTCCGGAGGACAGACACATGCTGGAGACGCTGTACTGTGTGCTGCAGAGAGACAGAGGGTGAGAAGGCTTCCCCCGTTTCATCATGTGCTCCTTGGGTTTAGCTGATACGGAACGTAATTTATCTAGATAATAACCCTGTGTGAGACTATACTCATTGGGCCGATTATATTATAGAGAACATTTATTGGTCCATCGATGTGCACCCAAGTACTTTGGAGCTTTGCTGTAATGAGCCACTGCTTTGTGGTGTTTATATGTTAACCTGTGTGTGTTGATGGGTTGTTAACGTGTGTGTGTGTGTGTGTTGTGTGTCAGTTGGAGCAGGCGGTGGTGAAGGAGATGTCGTGGTTCAGAGACACAGCCCTGGGTCTGGAGCAGCTCAAGGCCATCACTCTGGATCCAGAACTCATCTCCGCACAGCTCTACGAACAGAAGGTGAGGAGACACACGGGAACACATGAGCCTTTTGTTCTCGTGAAGGCTTGTGTTTCTACATGGTTTTACATGATATGGTTATGAATGTGCGAAACAATCATTTTCTTTGGGGTTTTTTGTGTCTTGGGATAGATTCTTGCTGTGGAGATCCTGCAGCACAGGTTCAACATTGAGAAGATGGTGAAGATCGCTGAAATTTTGCAGACGTACGGTGATGAAGGGGAAATAGGGGACCTCCAGGTGCATTTTCTCTTTGAATTGAACTTTATCCACCTTATATTAACTGAATACGGTATACCAGGGGAGGCTGGTGGAGGAAAGATTCAGAGGATGGGCTCATTGTAATGCATGGAATGGAATGAGGAATGGTATCAATCAAACACACATGTTTGATACCATTCCTCATTCCATTCCAGTTATTACAATAATCCCGTCATCCGATTTCTATCTCCACCAGGCTTCAATGCGGTATACAATATTTTTATCATATAAATCATAAAGGTAAATACAGGTGTCTTGTTAAAGATGTGATCATATTATCTCCCCATACAGACTCCATTAGATGCCTTACAGGAACAATGCCACGCCACATCGGCCACCAACTCCCACGTGGTCCTCCAGCTGGAGCATGCTCAGTCGCTCCTGGTCCAGTTCTCCGAGGGCCTCGCCGAGGTGTCGCCATGGCTACAGGAAACCCAAGCCCTCATTGGCCAGCTGTCCCTGAGCACCATTAGTTACGAAGCATTCCGAGAACAACAGGACCTCTTACAGGTAGCCCTTGAGAGAGAGAGAGAGAGAGACCTGCCTCTTCAGCTTGGAGTGCCAGCTTTGTTCTTGTGTTCTTTTTTCTCTCCTTCGTTCAACAATGATGTCCTTTTATTCTTTTAAAAGCCTCCCACCTCCGCTCCTCAGCTCAGATGTACTGTTCTTCATTAGCCGATTGCACAGTTCAGTTCATTAATGTACTTTAATCTACTTCCTGACAGGAGCACATTACAGTACATTCCCACAGCTTTATAAAGACGTCTCTATCCTCGCAGCTATTTCAGTGGAAAGTGAGACAACGTGAACCTTTCACCTTTCCTACTTAACAGCTCTCTGGGCTCAGAATCAAACTTCTCATTTACAGTCAAAGCCATTCAAAGTGCACTCAAAGTGTACTGTTAGTGTACTTTAACATGCCAAAAAAAAAATAAGTTTCCAAGATGGATACTGTATGTTTATGTGAAGGAGCCACTTCTCTGACCCCTATCATTAATCTTGTCCTTACCTGCCCCCCTGTCAGGGTCTGAGGGAGTCCATAGCGGAGCACAGACCCCTGATAGCACGTATGTGTTCGCTGGGGAAGCGCCTGTCAGAGCTAAACCCCGTCCAGGGGGAGGAGTTCTGTGGTCGAGCCACCGCGGCGGAGGAGCAGCACAGGGCCATCAGGGACAGGGTCAGAGAGGCTGCCAGTCTACTGGAGGAGTCCCTGCCTCGCTACACACAGGTGACAGTGACACACACATCTCCCTCTTTTCCTCTCTTTCTTGGTCTCTCTCTGTATCTCTCTCTCTCACATACACGCACGCACGCATGCACGCATGCACGCATACTCGCACACATACACGCACACACACACACACACACACACACACACATACTCATACACAAACACACATACACATACATACACACACACACACACACACACACACACACACACACACACACACACACACACACACACACACACATTAACATATACATGTGTGTCCCCATATCTCCATAGCTGAATGAAAGGATGACCCTGATCAGGGAGAGTCTGGACCGGTTGCGGAGCCGTATGCAGTCTCTAGCCTCCCTGCAGGGCCTGACCCCACGCATCCAGGAGCAGCTCCAGGACAACAAGCACACCCTGGCTGAGCTGTCCAAGCTGGAGCTGGGTCTGGGCAGTGTCAAGACTCAGGCAGACGAGCTCCTGGCCAACACACAGGCAGCAGGGGACAGCTCCATAGGCACTGGTCAGCTCAATTGAATTACTGTAACTCTATCTGTTGTCAGCCAAAACAACGATTGCCCGCCAAATGCTCTTTACTGCGAGGAACAATACAGAGATGTGGATGTGATTGTCCTTTCTCTGCCCTCCCCAGCCATCCAGGAGCGTGTGTCCAGCCTGTCCCAGCTGTGGGAGGAGGCCCAGACCCAGGCTCACGAGAGAGACCGCTGGCTGCTCAACCTCCTGGACCTAGCCCTCAAGTTCTGGAGCGACGTCAACGACGTGACGGGCGGGCTGAACGACGCCCAACAGGCTGTACTGGACCTCAACGCCAGCCGTACCGACTCTGAGACCATCCGCCAGAGCCTGGAGACCATGCTGGTGAGTTCGGAGATGCCTAAACATTGTGATTATGGTGATGATAAGTCTAATGATCATTTGAATGATGATAATGATTTCTTTCTTTTCTCTCTCTCTCTCTCTCTCTCTCTCTCTCTCTCTCTCTCTCTTTCTCTCTCCTCACAGACCCTCAGAGAGGACATAGACGGTATACAGGGGGATCTGGACACGCTCGGCATTCTGGGAATGGACCTAATGTCAGCGTGTGGAGACACAGACAAACCTGACGTCACCAAAAGCTTAGACGAGGTAGGTTTGGATACAGTACCAATGGGCAGTTATTTTTGAATCAAGCTGCCATGACAATGGTTGCAATTTGTTCTATATGCCGATTTTGTCTGATTCTACAGCTCTATTGCACGTGGAATAACCTGAGCAAACTGTGGAGCGAGTGTCACAGAAAGCTGGAGGAGTCCTTGCAAATGGCTTTACATTACCAGGACACCATGCAGGTATGTGGCTCCCTACGGCTCCTTTGTAAAGACTATTTTTTATCTCAATGGGACTCGGATAAATGAAATCAACAGAATGTGTGTGGTGGCTTCAAACTCATATTCTCGTTGTCGCATAGATTAGTCTAGCCAGCTTGGTTTGGCTTGTGCTTCTTTTCTTGACTCTTCCAGAGCTTTGGCCCTCGGCCAAAGACGAAGCTAGTCTTTTATCTCCTTGCATTGGGCAGAAACAAGAGTCCTGCTCCCTGCTGCTTTGGTGATGAGTGGCTGACAGAATATGCAATCCTTTGCCAATGGGAAACAATTGGATTTAATGGTGTTAAACAAATGGATGTGATGGTGTTAACTGTGAGAGACACAGTCTACAGCAGAGGCCTGAGAATCGTGCCACAGTGTCAGTTGTTTGAGACAGCAGGGCCGCATGTTTTTACTTTTCAAAATGGACGTTATGTTGACTACCTTTTACAAAGCATTAGCCACTATTCAGAGCCTCATGTGACACAAATGCATGCATGAATAGATGAATGCTTTTTTGTGCATGACGATACAACATTTACTTTTTGTTGTCGTTGTCGTTGTCGTTTGTCTGTAGGGGCTATTTGAGTGGCTCAAGTCAGCAGAGCTGAGATCTACAGAGGAGTTCCTGGTAGGAACTGACCTGGAGTCAGTCAAAGAGCAGCTCTGTGATCTAAAGGTGAGTCTACTGCAGACTTATATATATCATGTTGGTCACACATGACATTAAATCGTCCCTATACTTGTGTAGTAACCCTGTAATTACGCTAGTAATAACATTGTATTAACATTTTGTTGCGGTTGTGGTCTTTACACCAAAGGGTCCCGCTGAAGACTTCTCCAACTTCTACTGTTCACTTGGCTGAAACCAATCATAGAACAACAGAATCATAGAAAAACAGAATCTGTTTTTAGTTAGTTACACATTGAACCTGGTTCTTTCTATTTCTTTTTTTAAAGATTTATTTCATCTTTCAACCTGGTATTTCTCCTCAGGAGTTTAAGCGGGAGCTGTACCAGAAGAAGATAGAGATCGAGAGCCTGAACCACCGCTTTGTGTGTCGGCTCTCTCCAGGCTCAGAGCGTCCAGGCTCTGTCTCTCCCCTGTGTGACTTCAGACAACGTTGGGACAGCCTGGAGTCAGAGACCGTCAGCAGACAGGTGAGACACTGCTTTAATAACACTGTCTTAAAGTAAAGGGATAGTTTCCTGGACATAGATTAAGTCAAGTCCTGGACTAAATCACTTTTAACATGGAGACTCTCCATTGAAGATGATTTTTTTTTTTTTAAAGTTTAGGAACAGGCTTAGTCTGTGTCTCAATATATTTCAATATATTTCATTGGGGAAGTTATGTGATCGTATTCTTATCTGTTCAATCACAGTGAGATAATTGAACTATCTGGATGGCGCTCCAGATAAAACCTCCTCAACTGTATACACTATTTAACACTGGTTTAAACCCACCTCTGGTTCCAGCATCAATTGGAGTGTGCCCTGCTGGGTCTGGGTCAGTTCCAGAACACCTTGGACGAGCTGCACACCTGGCTCTCTCACACAGCGGACCAACTTCAGGGCAGTCGACTAATCAACATCGACCTGCAGGCCTGCGAGATAGAGCTGGCCAAACACAAGGTCTGTGGTCTTAGACGTTCACTTTAGCCGTGTGTGTGTGTGTGGATCTAGTTCATAATCACATTTGGTTGTGATACAGGACATATGTGATACAGGACATGTGTGATACAGGACATGTGTGATACAGGACATGTGTATGATGATAATGTGATGCAATGTGAATTGGGGGCCTGTTCAGGAAAGTTGAATGTTACAGAATGTTCAGCGAGAAATATATTGTGTAGAAAGTTATGTCTGTCTGTTATGTAGACTAGCATTGCATGTATATCTGAAATGTTCTGAACATTTCACCTCACTGAACCAACCCTTTGATTTGTACATATCATGTGCGTGATGGTGATGTGACGATGAATCTGTGCCCTTCTCCCTCCAGGTGCTGCGTAATGATGTCATGTCTCACGTTCGCACGGTGGAGTCTCTGAACCAGGCTGGGCGGGGCCTGCTGGAGGCGGGGTCGGGTGACAGCCCCCACGGCCTGCAGCCGAGGCTGGAGCAGCTCAACGAGCGCTGGGAGTTTGTCCGCTGTGAGACGGAGCGCAGGCAGCTGGAGCTGGAGAACAACCTCAGTCAGGTGGGGACAGAGAGACATTACATGCACTGTGGCGCCCTCTAGGGGTTATAACCTGCATCAAACCCAAAGACAGACGTACTTTATACTGTATATAGTGATGTTAAAGACCTCTTCACCCCCACTACCCCCCTGTACAGTACTGTTTCTCTCCTGTTAATATAAAAAAAAAATAAAAAAAATATGTTTTCCTTCTTCTAGTATTATGACTGCCCCTAGTCCGAGCATTGATTACTTTATCTTATGATGACTGATGGATAGATGATTCACTTACTTAAACAAATGTATTTGTTCTAAGTCGCTTTGAATAAAGGCGTCTGCTAAATGCCATGAATGTAAATAAATGTAAAATGTTACTATGAGAACATTCAGTCAGTCAGGGGCAGTCAGTCACAGATGACACATTTTATTGAAGAAGTGATATATACATAGTCTTTGCACATTAGTGAGACTAATGTATTCATAATGAAAATGTATCTAACAAAGGATTTTTTTTTTCTATTATCCCCAGGTCCAAGATGTAACCATGGAGATCCAAGATCTTCTGCAGTGGTTGGAGAACACTGACCTGAGGCTGTCCTCCAGTAAGACCATGTGGGGGATGCCTGACTCTGCCAGCGAGAGGCTCAACGTGCACCTGGTGAGGCCAACCAACACCTTATACAAATCACCTCAGTTTGACTGAAACTGCCTCATTGTACATGTGTAGCACAGGCCATGACCATATCTGAAATCCAAGAAGACACATAGTGAAGATTGTCAACCTTCTTCTCTACAGAACCATCAACCTTTTGTTTATCTCTTGTCAAAGTACATCCTCCTCTCTCTTTCTCTCCCTGTCCAGGAACTGTGTACTGAGATGGAGTCTAAGCTCCATTCCTACACAGACGTGAGGAACGCCATCCGTAGGATGCTTGAGAGCAGTCAGGTGTCCCGGGGGTCCAGCACGGAGCACAGCCTGTGTATCCTGGAGCAGAAGTGGGCCACTGTTTATGGCAAAGTACAGGACCGCAAGGTAAGACACAGAAACATCTACCATCTAATATATCACCTTTGTTGCCACTACCTCAGGCATTATAACATCATTTCAACCTATAGTGTAGATGTGTGTTGAGCAATATGGATACAGTATGGTGTATGTTTCCATAGGCTAAACTAACAGAAGGGTTGAGTCTGGCCAAGGAGTTCCACAGTAACGTCCAAGACCTGCTGACCAAGATGGCCAAGTGTGAGGAGGCCATCGGAGTCCTTCCTCCTCCCAGCTTTGTCCTGGACACAGTCTGTTCACAGCTTCAGGACCACCGGGTGAGTTTTGTGTGTGTGTGTGTGTGTGTGTGTGTGTGTGTGTGTGTGTGTGTGTGCGTGCGTGTGTGTGTTTGTGTGTGTTTGTATGCTCGAGTATAAATCATGCCATTTTTCCCTCCATTCAGACTCTGGTGAGCGAGGTCAACTGTTACGGTGAGAAGAAGACGTGTGTGGAGCACGCGGGCTCCAGGCTGACCGAGCTAAGCAGGAAGGAGGACTGTGACGTGGTTCACAACCTGGTCATGACCGTACAGGACCGCTTCAGGAAGCTGCACCAGAGGACCGCAGAGAGGAGCAGGACCCTGGAAGACGTCAAGAAAAACGCTAAACAGGTATGGCTACCATCAGGGACTCTCTTCAACTGAACCAGCTATCTTCTCCACCTCCTAATGAGATTTTTTGTCAAGATTCTGTGTTTATTAACTCATATGTAGCTCTCCTATCAGTAACATTGCAGATAGTGGTAACTAGGGAGCTCCATGTTAACTAATGTTATTAATGTATCTTTTCCGCCTCTTTGTTGATAATGTTATCCAGATTCTCTTTTATCAACTCATAAATATTTCATCCATCAGTATCATTGCATAGATAGTGGTAGCTAAAAGGGGTTCATACAGTAAATATCGTATTCATTGTCTTCTAATGTTCCAGTTTAGTGAGTCTTGGCGCCTCCTGGTGGACTGGATGACTGAGGTGGAGCAGACGCTTGACACACACAAAGAGATCGCTGTGGATCACGAGGATATCAAACAGCAACTCACTGAACAGAAGGTAAAGACTACAGCATGATTTAAATACTTATAAGTAATATATGTGTTAGCAGTGTTGGTAGGTTTAGATTCAAATGCTCTTCTTAGATTAAAATGCATTTCAATTGTTGTATGTGTGTACCTAGGACTTCCAGAAGCTTCTGCGGTTGAAGCGGCCCATGTACGAGGCGACCATGAAGAGTGGGCGAAGCCTCCATGAGAGGTCTCAGAGCCCCCAGGACAGACAGCACCTGGAGAACCTACTGTCAGAGCTCAGAGACTCATGGGATACCATCAGTGGCAAGTCCATGGAGAGGTACTGTACTATACAGAGCTTTTAAATGGACATCAAGGGAGGCTGGTGGAGGTTGAAACCAGAGGACAGGCTCATTGTAATGCATGGAATGGAATGAGGAATGGTATCAAAGTTCCACTGACACTCCACCACAGACCTAAATGTAGACAGTCTTTAGTCACTTCGGTTTCAAGGTTAAGCGAGTTATGAATTGATATGACTATGAATTTAATGATTTCAAGCAATAGTGTCATGGTTTGCAACATTTGAGTATTTTACTGTATTATCTGTTTTTGTTTTCCCCAGGCAACACAAGCTGGAGGAGGCACTGCTGTTTTCAGGCAGATTCACCGATGCCCTCCAGGCCTTGAATGACTGGTTATACAGGGCAGAGCCACAGCTGGCCGAAGATGTGCCTGTCGGCGGGGAAAAGGACAATGTCAACAATCTAATTGACAAACATAAGGTACATATACGCGTATGAATTCTACATTCATACCTAACCTCCAAATGACTTTATATTATTGAATATGTAAGACTTTACTTTCTATATTTGGACTATATTTTAGCAACACTGTCACAGAGTATATGGTGGTTGGTCGCAGTGTTGACCTTAAGGCTGAGGTTCTCTTTGTCTCTCTCTGTCTGCCAGGTGTTCCAGAAGGAGTTGGGCAAGCGTGCGGGGTGCATTAGGAACCTGAAGCGCTCGGTGCGGGACCTAACCAGGAGTAGCACGGCGGATGCCCATTGGCTGCAGCAACAGATGGATGAGCTAGAGGGTCGCTGGGAGGCTGTGTGTAAACTGTCTGTCTCCAAGCAGGCCAGGCTAGAGGACGCCCTTCAACAGGTAGGCACCTTGGGACACATCCCAATAGTCTAAAGTGGCTTCTTCCTTCATCTCCTTTGCTTCATCTGGATTGGTGTGCATTGGACTGAGCAGGTGAAAGAAAATTCACCTGTCCTGTGTTTACTGAGTAGCCCAGATGAAGGAGACGAAATGAGGAGAGAAACTATTCACCCTCTGACTTTCTTCATACTCCAGTGGACTGTTTTGAGGTGCATTCCATGTCTCATTGTCTATCTGTGTCTCTCAGGCGGAGACGTTTGACGGTCTGGTTCACTCCTTCCTGGAGCATCTGGTGGAGTCTGAGAGGGTGCTGAAGTATGGGGTCATCCCAGAGCAGGAGGAGGCCCTGCTGGCCTTCCGCAAACAACATGAGGTAAGCAGAGGCTGCAGAATACACCAGACATTCATTCCTATCTTCCTTCCTTTCTTCTTTCCCTCCCTCATGCTCTCCATCTTTCCTTCCTTTCTTCCTTCCTTCCTTCCCTCCTTCCTTCCCTCATTCATTCAAATCATTCATCCATTCACTCACCTATTATCAGATGCAGAGCACTTCTTGTAATGGATAATATCTTTTTTCTTTGAAGTCATGACCCAATAGATACTAATGTAAATGTGGTGTGTCCCCTGTGCCCAGGAGTCGATGGCTGCCCTACGCTCCCAGGAGATGGAGCTAGAGAGTGTCCGTTGTCTGGGGGAGGAAATCCTGTCCTCCTGTCACCCTGACTCCATCATCACCCTCAAGTCCTGGATCAGTGTCACCAAGACCCGCTATGAGGAGGTGAGGCCTCTCAACTAAAGCATTGCTTGCTACCTGTTTCCCCAAAGATGGTCACTCTTATACTGTACCTCTGTAGTAGTGCTTTAATTAGTAACAACAATGTATCAACATGTGGCCACACAGTGATTATGGTACATGCTTTGTAATTGCATAGTAATAAAGTTAAGCAGATTTTTGTTATTACTCAAGTGGAACAGTGACAGTTCCACGTAACACCAATTACAGAGCATGTCTACATTACTATGCAACAATATCTTGAAAACAGTGTTGACACTAGAGTCATTACAATGTAACTGCTGTACAGAGGTACAAGTCAACTTAATTTAAAGTGTTCACTCAAAGAATGTAGAGAACCCATATGTGACTTGATGGTGGCGTGTCCTCTCCTGGTTCAGGTGCAGACATGGGCCCAGCAGCAGGGCCAGAGGATCCAGGCCAGCCTCTCAGTTCTGGAGGCTGAAAGAGAGGAGGGGCAACGCCTCCTGGACTGGATCTCCTCAGCCGAGGAGTCCCTCAACCTCAGGGACCAGGAACCCCCGGCCGAGACCATGGAGCACAACCAGGAGCTCATCACACAGCACCTGGTACAGATATGCAGAGAGTTAGAAAAGATCAGAGTAAAACAATTAAGTTGTTTTATTGTAAAAGAGAATTTGTTTGAAAAAGACTTACCTAGCTAAATAAAGGATAGGATTGCCAGACATAACGAATCAACCATCTCTTCAGGTGTTCATGGAGGAGTTGAACAGGAAACTACCAGAGGTTGAACATGCTACAAAATCCTGCAAACAAAAGCTTATCCCCAAACAGAGCGCTTCGCCCAGCCGCAAAGCACTAACAAGTGAGTCAAATCATGGTCTACAGTATGTGCTTACTGGTTATTCACTTTCCGAGCCTTATTGATGTTTGCATTTGCTTTCGGAGCTAACTCAAGTATCCATATTCTATCCAGAGAGGAGGAGCACACTGAAGCTCCAGCCTGTAGTCCCCCTCCCCCTGGAACACCTGGACCCCCAGACCCCCCAGCTGTGTCAGCTGGTCAGCCACTGGCAGAAACTCTGGCTCCTGGCTTTGGCCCGACAAGTCCGACTGGAGCAGCACCAGCAGAGGCTCAAAGAGGTGACAACCTCTCCTGGTTAACACCATGGGGCAGTTTCCCGGACCAAGATTAACTCTAGTCCAGGACTAGAAAGCAGTATATTCCCCACTTACATTTTCCAGGCTTAGTGTGGATCTGGGAAACTAGCCTTATGAGCATGTATTGATTCATCTTACACACATTTACCACAGCTGTTTTTTTGTAGCTAAATGACAACCTCTATAAGTGTTATTTGATGCTAATCTGAATCTTGAATCACAATTTACAGATGGAGGAATTTGCTAATTTCGACTTCAACATGTGGCGTAAGCGGTACATGCAGTGGATTAGCCACCTGAAGTCTCGGATCCTAGATGTGTTCCGTAACATCGACAGGGACCAGGACGGACGAATCAGCCAGAAGGAGTTCATCGACAATGTCCTGGCATCAAGTAAGCTCCGCCCCCACTCCCATTTCCATACCAAGTCTCCCGCCATTAACCGCTACATCCTACAGTCATGAAATCAATATCAAAGTTTATCAAGTTATCAAATTATTAATTTCATGTGAGACTTGTAGCTATTTTTGTACATATAGTCCACAATATGTCAATCATGCTGGCCTTATAGAATGAAAAGATAATCAATCAGTTATCAGAAGGTTAACTGACAAAGTCACTTACTCAAAGCCCTCTATCTCTCACTGATCCCTACATTTCATGTTATCATGTATTGTCTTCCTTCTCTTCCCTAGAATTCCCCACTAACTCTCTGGAGATGACAGCTGTAGCCAACATCTTTGACATGAACGGGGATGGGTGGATAGACTACTATGAGTTTGTGAGTGCTCTCCACCCAAGCCGAGACCCTTACAGGAGGACGCTGGATGCTGATCAGATCAACGAGGAGGTGAATATCACTACAGTACACATTGAACTATACTTAGGGTATAGTGTTCACTGTATAAATCTACAAGAATGTTGCTCTCCATGTTATCTCTCAGGTGAGCAGACAGGTGTCCCAGTGCAACTGTCCCAAGAGGTTCCAGGTGGAGCAGATCAGTGCCAACAGATACAAGGTGAGTGATGTTTTACCATGATACTACCTATGGTTTTACTGAATATCATTTTATATATATTTTAATATCATCATATATACATCTTAGCAGTTAGCAGCACTGCAACCATGGAAAAGGTTAGTCTACACTAGGACAGAGGGCAGAAACCGGAGAACGGCCTGATTGTAATGCATGGATGCATTCCATGCATTACAATGAGGCTGTCCTCCGATTTCTACCTCCACCAAACTCCCCTGCAGTAGGAATATGAATGTATTCCGGATAACAGATAGCCTTACCAGTGCTGTGGTTGTTTTTTCCTCCGCTGTAGTTTGGGGAATCCCAGCAGTTGAGGATGGTGCGTATCCTACGTAGTACCCTCATGGTGCGGGTGGGAGGAGGCTGGACGGCGCTGGATGAGTTCCTGGTCAAGAACGACCCCTGTAGAGGTCTGTGAAAACTTGTTGGACTCCATTGGCTCATATGATTTGATCTGGTTATGCTTTATCTTACAGACATCTCTTTACTGTGTATTATACTTAGAACCTACTTGGTAAAAGAGTTATAATTGCTTAACATTCATGTTTCTAACCTTCAGTTTCTTTGAGAATCATTGACAAAGGTACCTCTATCATGTGATAGTCACACAGTATCAGCTGGACATGAAGCCAAAGACTGATAGATCCGTTGTGTTTATTGTTTCCCCCACAGTGAAAGGAAGGACCAACCTGAAGATAAAGGAGAAGTATTTATCCCCTGACTCATTCGACCGCAATCGGAGAGGGGGTTCTTCTAAAGGCCTGACGGTCAGCAGGTCCAACTCCAGCCTGAGTCTCTACAGCAGCGCCTCCGCCCCCAGCAGCCCCCAAACACGGAAGGTACTGTACAGTAGACCTTAACCCTACCCCTAACCCTAACCCTAACCCTAACCCTAACCCTCTATGCAGTAATGCATAGTAGACCATAAAGCAACACACTTAGCTCCCACTGGTTGGTAATAATGTACTATAGGAGCAACTTTAATAATGTTGTAGGCATCTTAACCCTACCTTGGTCTATCAGCACCTGACTGCTTTTTTTTCTGTCTCTGCTTTTAGTTTTTATTAGTTTTTATTTTTTTGAATTTTTTTTTTATTATTGATTGTCTTCTCCATGGATGTAAAGTGTCTTTGAGTATTGAGAAAAGCACTATACAAAATAAATGTATTATTATTATTATTATTAGGTTCCATCTGTCTTAGGTTCCATCTGTAATAGTGTGTAGGCTCTGTACTACTGTAGTCCCCAAACCAAGTTAGCAAGAACAGCATATAACTGTAGCTCCTAAACCATCAGATCCCATTATAATGTCAGGTAAATGGCGTGTATCCCTTGGTGAAAGCATTTCTTATCTCCCCTCTTCCAGGCGTTGCTGCGTAGGAGTTTCTCTGGTGACCGCTGTGTCCGTCCCAGGAGTTCCATCGCTGCTCTGGGGTCAGATCCACAGTTCTCCCCCGTAGGCGATGACGACTCCCCCTCACCTTCAGGTCAGCCACTCTGCCATTATAGTTGAACATCAACAATCAAAAGCTCTTAGACTCACAAAGCCGAAGTTGAAGCCCCTTTGTTGACACGTTGTTTTTCCCTTTTCATTTTCTTCAGAAGAAGCTGAAAAACTGCCCACATGATCCACATACTGTATGTCTGTAAGCACCATGTGGACGCTGCAGTGGTGACCTCCAGAACTCAGAGCCTTGGGGTCGAGGAGGAGAGAAAGAGCAAGAGAAAGAGAGAAGGCTAAAGAGAGAGAGAGGAGGGCCGGAAGGTTAAGGTCTCAGTCGTTACCACACAAACAGCCATAAAGGACGACAACAACAACTACAACTACAACAAATGGACTTCCAGGGGCAATGCTGAAGGGACAGATGATTGGATACTGTGTTTGTTGACTCTGTGAGAGCCTCAGCTTCTTCGCCCAGGGATGTAAACAGCACCTATTGACCTCTGCCAAGCTAGACATCCCCCTCTCCTCTCCTCTCCTTTCTGAATAACTTTATTGATATAGTCCGTTCTGCCATCTGTCAGTATGCAATTTGAGCATCGGTTTTCGTATTCCCTGATGGTGCATCCCAGAAGAAGGTAGAGTCACTGGAAAGCTCTGCATGGATACGTATCGCATGATGACTAATTTGTAGTTTACTATCTAACTCAAATTTTAGTTTTCAGTCATGATTTTTGATTGCTGTGGTAACTATATCTAAAGGGGTCTCAACATTCAAATACATGAAGATGTGCTTGCTAGGTCCTGTATTTCATACCAAGATACTGACCGTCCAAAAGATGAGGATGCCAAATCATACAGAACCCAAGGTTACAGCACCTTCATCATTTGTAAATGTTTTTTCATTTGTGTTTCGTTGTTTGTTTTCCTTGCATAAAGGAAACACTGCTGGCAGGGCCACATCGTTGTTTCATGTTTAAAGTTCATACGACACTGTCAGTCTAAGATGTCTTTTTGAACGTCCTGTAAGTATTGTTTTAAATGCTACATTCTATGATCAAGACATGTTCTGTAAAAGATGGACATGGGTCATTGTTATTTTGTAGAGATTATTTTCTCAGGTTTGGTTTTGCCTTTTGATTTCTGTGCTTCACTGGAACATAACTGTGAGATTGTAGATTGTATAGTTTTCTGAACAACTGCAGTTTTGTACTTCATGTAACTGCAGATTGACTCAATGTCTTAGATGAAAGTCAAGTTGTGATTTTGTCACTACTTTTCTCCATGAAATGCACTTTTACTTTGTCTCCACTACATGAAGTGCATTTGTTTATTTTATATATGTAAGTGATAACAAATTTCCTGTTTAAGGAAATCACTTATTATTTTCATCACTTACCGTAGGATATTAGAAATAGATTTACATGTCTTGAATGCATTCATCTCAATGAGATCTCTCTCTCTCTCTCTCTCTCTCTCTCTTTCTCTCTCTCTCTCTCTTTCTCTCTCTCTCTCTCTCTCTCTCTCTCTCAGACACTTTCCCAAAGCAGTTACTTTTATTTTTAATTTCTTCACTGGGGCATAGGCAATGTTGCCGTCTGGCTATGAAAGTCCTTTGTGAGATCCAATCTAGCAATTATACATATTCTCCCATATCCCGTCTAACAGTTACAGTACAAATCTCTACAGTACCTACTATAATCAGGACCTTATGTGACTAGCTTGACTGTGGAAAAGATGAGACACTCATTTTGAATATTATAAACCCAAAGAAATCATCAAGTGACCCCCCTCCCATACCTCTGCCTTAAACAGAATACTGTCTATAGGTAGTTGGACCATAAAGTACTTACTCCAACCCAAACTACAGTAAGCAGGTCCATGCTCAAACCTGTACAGAGTTTAGCTGTTTTTCAATGATTTAATTGACCTATGTCCAGTACAGTTTTTACTGCTGTAAGGAAGAGTCTGTGGGTATGTAATTTTATTCAAATTTGTCTGAGAATGGTTCAATCATTCATAAGTTGAACAACAATTTGTTTCTTCAACAGCTACTTAGATTGTATTTGGGTCTATGCAGTTTTCATGAAGAAAAAACGGTTTTGTTTTTCTCACTTTTCTCTTTTGTAATCATTAAACCCCTTGTCATTGTGCGTCTCAATGTGATTATGTCGGAAAATATAGACAACTTGAATCTTGATGTACTGTATAACACAATAGCCAGATACCACTACTGCTATGCACCCTAATCTTTCTGTACTGTACATGTGAATTTCTATATCCAGCACTTGTTCTGGTATCTAATTTAGTAAACACTGTAGAGGAATGTCACTAATAATGTTACGTATATTGTACTGTAAATAAATCTTTTGTAATGAAATGGAGATTAACTTTTTGTCTTTATTTTCAAACCAACTGGCCACGTTCTCATATTTAGAGGGACTACTATGTGCAAGCTGAGGCTCAGCAGGCCTACAATATACTGTGTGTGTGTTTGTGCGTGTGTGTGTTTGTGTGTGTGTGTGTGTGTGTGTGTGTGTGTGTGAGTGATTATGTGAATGAACATGGAGACATGCAGGAGGAATACATACAGTAGCCTACTGATGATAGCAGCAGGCATTAGGAAGGATGCAGGGCAGGACACAGTAGATACAGTACTGTCGACCACATACTGTGACATCAGAGGGACGTTACAGTAAGTCATCTCAGTCTCAAATCATGTGGATGAGAGTAAACAATATCCCCGTGTAAAACCCCAGATGTGGTTCTTATTCTCAATGCTTTGTTCTTGCTCTCTCATATCCGAAACTCTAATATCCTATTGGTCATTTTGTGTGTGTGTGTGTGTGTGTGTGTGTGTGAGTGATTATGTGAATGAACATGGAGACATGCA
>NC_139664.1:17946232-17958732 GCF_951799395.1 Argentina silus
TAGCCAGTTATAAATACAGCTGCTCCATTTGTACAGTGTGTGTGTGCGTGTGTGTGTATGTGTGTGTGTGTGTGTGTGTGTGTGTGTGTGTGTGTGTGTGTGTGTGTGTGTGGTGGACAGGCAGCTGTCTCCCCATAGCTCCCTAGTCACGCTACTGCCAATACTTCCTATTTCAAGGAGGGGGGGGGGGGGGGGGACTCAAGGTCATCTGGTACTGGTAGAGAAGGAGAGAAGAAAGAGGGAGGACCTATCTCCAGACTGGCTGACCCCTCCCCCTTCTCCTCCCCCTGCTTCCACTGCTGCTCTTCTGAGGCATGGCAGGAAGGAGAGAGCACATGGCTGGCTGCTTTTGAAAATAGCCTCAAGGGGATTAGTGTGTGTGTGTGTGTGTGTGTGTGTGTGTGTGTAGAGGATGAAAGACTGCGCCTGTGTGTCCCCTCCCCCTCTTGTCAGGTGCGTCAGAGACAAGGAAGTAGAGTGTGTGTGTGACTATGTGCGTGTGTGCGGGAGAGAGGGAGAGAAAGGGGGGAGGGAATATAGGAACGCAAAGCACAAAACTGTCGGTTGATGTAATAGACCACAATGAAGTGAAAGAAGGGTTTCACCAAGAGAGAAATAGGAGGAGGTGTAGGCGGTCCACTTCCTGACTCCATCGTGAGGTAAGATGGTCATCTCTGTTCCCTCAGGACTGGGGGTCTCTCTGTCTGGAGGGAATTAAAAGGTGGTATGTGGGGAAGTATAAGGAGCTACAAGCCTGTGTGATTCCATCTGTTTCATTCTTTGGCTTAGCCTGACTGCTAATTAGGCAGCAGATGTGTTGGTTAACGAAGTTTAGGAATAACCATGAATGACTCAATTACAGAAAGACGAGAGGAATCATGAAGGGAGTTAAATGACACAGGCCTAGTCATTGTGAGCTTTCAGTAGTTCTTTGTTCTGTGTGTGTGTGTGTGTGTGTGTTTCGGTCTGTATTGAGAGCAGTGTGTTGCCTTCATCTCATTCTGAACTTTTGGTGTGTGGAGTACGGTATAAAAACTTGCTTGTTGCTGATGATGCTTTTCAACACTTCAACGAATATTGGTAGATTATTTATGTTATTTTGTTGTCATTGGTTCTTTTGGCATTAATACTCAAATTGTGAATTGTTGCTATTGTGTTTCAGATTGCCAACACAAGTTCCCCTACTAGTCTGTGTCTGTAACCCCACCTCTCCTCCACCATGTCTCTGTTGACCCACGCCCTGGCGTGCCTCTTCGGCATGGGCTCCTGGGTGGCCATCAACGGCATGTGGGTGGAGTTGCCCCTGATCGTACCAGAGATCCCCGAGGGCTGGTACCTCCCCTCCTACCTCACCGTCCTCATCCAGATGGCCAACGTCGGTCCCCTCGTCGTCACTCTGATGCACCGCTTCCGCCCGGGAACGCTGGACGAAAGACCGGTCATCTACTCCATCGTGGTTCTGGGTATCGTAGCCACATTCCTCCTGGCATTCTTCTGGAAGCACACTCTGGTGCTAGGGGGCACTCTTCACAGCGTGCCCCTCCTGGTGCTCAGCTTCCTGCTCTCTGTGGTGGACTGCACCTCCTCTGTCACCTTCCTCCCCTTCATGATGCGGCTGCGACCCCAGTACCTCACCACGTACTTCATAGGGGAAGGCCTTAGCGGACTAGTGCCTGCGGTGGTGGCCCTGGTACAGGGGGTGGGAGTGGTACACTGTCGGATAGCCACCGCCGCCGTAGCTCACCTGGCTAACGGGACCCTCGGTAACACCACAGGGGGGGACGGTGGAGAGCTCATAGCCGACTACCAGCCCGCCAACTTCTCCGCCCAGGGCTTCTTCATCTTCCTCAGCCTGATGATGGTTGTGTGTCTTGGGGCCTTCCTCTTGCTCAACCACCATCCGGCCGTGGCACGGGAGAGGAAGAGCGAGCGGTACCTGACTGAAGACCTGATGGGGGAGAAGAGCGAGCAGGGCCTGTCTCTCCACGGCCCTCCCTCGGAGCAGAAACCCATGATCGGTTCCCTGGAGGGCCTCAAGACCGAGCCACGGAGCTCCTTTGGAGCAGGGACCTACAGCGGAGCGGAGGTGATGTTTATCTTTGCAGTCCTAGCCTGGGTTAACGCCCTGACCAATGCAGTGCTGCCCTCGGTCCAGTCCTATTCATGTCTGCCCTATGGGAACCAGGCCTATCACCTGGCTGCTACCATGGCAGCTGTAGCCAATCCTGTGGCCTGCTTCATCGCCATGTTCCTGCCCATAAGGTGAGCCCTGCCTTTGGTTACATATTATTACTGATGCCTCATTGGCAGAGCCAAGACTCTGGGGTTGAAAGCAGTCATTAACGGAATTACGACTGAATTCATGTAATGTGTGTTATTGTGGGGAAAAGTTCAACAAAATGTAGAATTAACAGTCTAAACACTTCATACTTTAATCTGAGCAAGAAAAAAAACCCTCATAGCTTAGCTAAATATTTCACCCAAACATCTTGAATTTCCAACCAAACTTATACTCAGTTTACCTCCTGTTTCCTCCTCCAGGTCATTAGTGCTGATGGGTGGTCTGACTATGGTTGGGACAGGGTTTGGGGCATACATCATGGGCATGGCTGCTCTGAGCCCCTGCCCACTGCTGGTCCACAGCGCCTCAGGAACCGTACTCATAGTAAGACTCTTTCTTTTTATCAAATTGTAGAAAAGAGAAAATACATTAGTTGATACAGTTAAATATATGCCAAAATATCACATATCATATTTGACCACAACATTATTGTATATTTCATATATTTTGGTCTGTTAAAATCATGTGTTTCTGAGTAACAAAATGGAGGATTTGAGGTCAAACAAGGCTACACCACAAGACAGCAGATGACTTTGCAGTTCGATAACACCACTTACTAATGGTCAATCTTATGTCCTTTAAATACTGACAAAAGGGATATACGTTGTTTCTAATGCTTATCCTCTCTGTGTTTGTGTTATATGTTGTTTCTAATGCTTATCTTCTCTGTGTTTGTGTCTGTAGGTGATAGCCTGGATCCTGTTTGTCTTGACCCTGTCCTATGTCAAGGTGATTATTGGTGTAATCCTGAGGGATGAAGGCCACAGCGCCCTCGTGTGGTGTGGAGCAGTCGTACAACTGGGCTCCATGGTGGGGGCCATGTCCATGTTCCCATTGGTCAGCGTCTACGGACTCTTCAAATCAGGGGACACCTGTAACACCAAATGCCCAAAGTAGGGAGCTTTGGGCAAAATTATTTTATTTTATTATTAGAAATGGCTTTGAAACTCACTGTAGTATACACTCTAAAAACACTGCTTACACTGTATTTATCTATTTATTTGTCATGTAAGTTTGCATTTCTAAACTGTTTCAAACAAAGGCTTTGAATTCTCAGATCTGTCTCGCCCCAAAGCTGATGAGGGATCTGTCATAGGGGTTATATTATATCTGTATTATTCAGATGTTTATTGAATTTGAGCACTGTGCGAACCTGGCCTCTTTCCCTACTTTGCTGATGTCTAAGACAGCAGAAGACCAGTCCTTGAAGGTCCCAAAGACCATGAAGATGAGCTTTTTAATATTCCTTCTTTATAGAAGAGATAAAAGCCATATTTTACTTGAAGGTTAGTCATGTACAGTCTAATGAAAGTACTGTCAAATGATTTTACTTTACTTAAAGTGATATGTTACTGTGGCCTTAATTTAAGGGTTTCTAAGACTGCAAATGGCAACTTAAAAGGTTTCTGTATACCGTTTACAAGTCTATGTTTTATGTGTTGTTATTTTTTCAAAATGTTAGTTACATGCTTTGTACTGTAATAAATACACACAATTTGAGTTGCATACATTGTACTGTGTAAAATAAATACACACAATTTGAGTTACATGCTTTGTACTGTTTAAAAGACAAATACACACAATTTGAGATACATGCTTTGTTTAAGTTACTGCAGTCTTGTTGCAATGCACTGTCATTATGAATCATGTCAAATAAAATACACAAATGTCTATTTTTGGTATTGTTTTAATCAAATTTGTATGGTTTGTGACCATTGCTTGCATTCATATAAAATATAAACCATATAGTCTGGTCCAGTATCTCTAAAGGTTGGCCACTAGATGTCAGTGTAGGATTATGAGAATAATTGAGTGTGAATGAGTAACACAGGGGTCTTTATCCAAGCATACAGCTCAGCTCTATCAAGCCTCGGATACGGTCCTCAATCCAGCACTAGCAACAACCAAAAGCACATTATGCTTATCCTGAATTAGAACATAATTAGAAATCAATGACTATAGCACTCAAGACTTCCCTCATCTGAGGCTTAACAAATAGAAGCTGTAACAAATTAAATTCAATCACATTTCCTAAAGCCCTTTCGGAATCATGGCATCTATTGTACTCTATACACTACAAAGTTGATCCCTGTATATGTTTACCAAGGTTGCATACAGTATACAGAAGTTTGTTATTTAAATAAAAACCTTGTTGCTTCAGACGGCCGCAGTTTCCTATCTTAGATTTTTGACATGAATCACTGTAAACTTTCCCTTTCTCTCAGATTCCTGTTTTTCAAATGCATCCTGAGATTGCTCAACCTGCGTATGTGTAGGAGTGATACATCTCTCTGGGGTATTTCCCCATCATATCTTTGGAGTCATGTCTAGATGACTTCCCCCTCACACTCAGCAAAGGAGGCTGGTGGAGGTAGAAATTGGAGGACCGGGGCTCATTGTAAAGCATGGAATGGAATAAGGAACGGTATCAAACATGTGCAGGTGCGTGCTCATCTTATTTTCTAGTAGTCCGTAGAGATATCCAGAGGATTGAGGAACCCAGTCATAGTCTGATTCAGACCCCATAGTCCCAGAATGGACATCTGGCTTCACCATCTCCTGTTGTCTCATACCATGCAAATGAATTTTATGTCCCTTTGTGGTTTCAATGGTTCTAGCATACTGGGGCCTACCGTAACCTAAACACAGGTGGTGAACTTTAGAAGCTGAGTAATGCAGTGATAATCCTTTTTGTGATGACAGAAAAAAAACCTTGGTCTGGCAGGTAGATTGCCTCATCAATATGGATGTGGGTACCTTCGTAGCGCATTGCTGGCTTAGCAGAGCTCTTTCTCTCTGTCTGTCTCTGTGTCTGTGTCTGTGTCTGTGTCTGTCTGTCTCTGTCTCTGTCTCTGTCTCTGTCTCTGTGTCTGTGTCTGTGTCTGTGTCTGTGTCTGTGTCTGTGTCTGTGTCTGTGTCTGTGATGTGTCTGTGTCTGTGTCTGTGTTTGTGTCTGTGTCTGTGTCTGTGTCTGTCTGTCTCTGTCTCTGTCTCTGTCTCTGTCTCTGTCTCTGTCTCTGTCTCGGTCTGTCTATGTTTCTGCCTCTCTCTCTGTCTCTGTCTCTGTCTCTGTCTCTCCCTCTCTCTCTCTGTCTCTGTCTCTGTCTCTGTGTCTGTCTCTGTCTCTGTCTCTGTCTCTGTCTCTGCCTCTGCCTCTGCCTCTGCCTCTGTCAGTCTCTGTCTCTCTCTCTCTCTCTCTCTCTCTCTCTCTCTCTCTCTCTCTCTCACCTCTCTCTCTCTCTCTCTCTCTCTGACCAACTCTCCATCTGTCACTCATCCTTTCTGTCCTTCATGCCAACTCTCCTGCCTTCTGTCCAACATTCTCTACCTCTCTGCAGGTCTCTTGGCTGACTTGGTCCATGCAGACTTTGTGATCGTAATTTCAATTTAAAACATATGAGGGGAAATCCTAGCCTGCGCTGCTCTTTAATGGGCCGACGTGGAATTGGAGAATGCAGAGAATGATCGAATCTTGTGTGAAGGCCAGGAACGATCAGGTCTCGCCTGCCGTTATGCAATCGACCATTCCCCCCCCACCCTTGGCAATGCGACGTCTGGTCAAAGCGGAGGGGGGGGTGGGGGGGGGGTGGGGGGTTCTGTGGGGGAATCTTCCACGTCTGGACCAGACACAAAAGGAATCTTTATAAATGATTCAAGACAATATTAAAGGAACACAGACCTATCATATGAACCAAATGAGATTAGATTCACCCACTTCAAATGGTGCAAGAAACGATTTGACTGGTTTTGATATTCGTAAATGAATCTTTTTACACTGTGATGCTTGACATCTTATATTTCCTGGCAGATGGAAACATATGGATCCTATAGGAACCCTGCCACGCTGTAATATTTATATGATTATGTCATGTCTGTTTCCTCTCTGCTCTTTCCACCTGCTTGGCTGAGTTTGAAAGTCTTAGGAGCAAAGGCCAGCTTACTCTCAGGGTGTCAAAACTACCGCTTTGTCCAAACTCATCAAAAACGCCTTTTCCTACAACATCATTGTATCATTTGGGTCTGTGGAAAGAAGTGAGACTTGTGTTTTTCCATTAAGTCCATGATACAGTTTATATGACCTGGCATCCCATTATTTTGTTGCAACAAGGCACAAAGTAATCAAAACTTAAAAGCAACACTTAGCCAATGCACTTAGCAAAAAGAAAAGCTTTTATGATAAAACATTCATATACAGTCATAATAAAGCAGGCAGGTAATCTTTGGAGATGAGAGGGTTGTCTTGCGGTTTGTTCCAGTATGGGTTGTATGGAGTAGCTGTCTGGCCCTAATGTCATCCCCCTCCCATCCCTTATCAAGCAGTCCTATTGCCCTGTAGCTGATAGACAGCCAAACCTACATACCCTACTGGACATACTCTTTCATTTCAATATGTCATGCTTCTGTGACAGGATTTTTTGGAAAGTAAAGGAGTGAGAAAGACCGGTTGTGACAGACTTGGCTGGTCTGTGTTCTCAAATGACTGCTTTGATATCTGAAGGAGCTCTGTATGGTTACAGTACCACCATGAATGACATCAAGCAACACACAGGAAAAAAGTCAGTATGCAGTAGCACACACATACACACGCATGCACGCACACACGCACGCACGTACGCTAACACGTACACACACACACTAACACATACAGTATCATCACAGCCCTGCCTTCTGTTAACACAATAATCAGCTGTTATGACTGTTCTCTTTGCTACATGCACACAGCGGGGAATTATATAAAACAGAATGTCCGAGCTGTGGTCAGAGAAGGAAATACCTTTATATTTACTGGGGCCTTTAAACGTGGAGGCACTTCCTTGTGAGTCCTCAGCGAGTCGTCCGCTCAAGGCCAAGAAGCAGGGCATTCATAACCGATTTGAGACGGATCACAAAAAGTCGCGCGCGAGGGGAATAGCTACTGGATCACAAACGGTATCAGGTGAGGCGAATGCAAACTCACTGGGACACAAAAACCTGGAAGGAAAAGTGAAACGCGTTTGATTATGAAGGTTCCAGCTTCCCGGTGGTGGACGCCATTGTTTTCACCAGTCACAGACTGTTTGCTCATTTACAACATGGGAGACAATGGCTGTGCTACCTAAAAGGTGGGCCTACAGTTCATCCAATAGCTTTTTAGATGCAACAAATAATTACATTCGGATTAATCTTATTGGAATCATTTTGTATAATATGATATATCATATTTCTTATCATATTTTTCTGATTTTCATGTCCATCAGTCCAAGTCTCCCAAGTTCACTCTGATGGAGAAACGCACTAAAACCCTCGAGCCTAGCAGTCCTACTCTCCTCCCTGTCGGGAAAGCTACTCACATGGGGGGGGGGGATAGGGGGGTCACCCTGAGGTCACCCAGAGCATCCATTAGAGGCCTTATTTAGTGGATTACTCCTTTAAGAGGAGCGATTGGCCAGCGAAGACAAAGAATCATTACCCTCGCCCGCCCCCACCCATACCCTGCCAACGATCAATAACGAGGGATCATTAGAATGAATAGACGGACATTCTCCTTTTCTCCGGATCCTTATTGTGAAATCAGTGTCGAGGGAAATGAAGATTGAGCTTGGTGAAGGCGTCTAAAAGCCTCCAGTGATTGTCATGAACTCATCTTCAGTACTGGGGCTGCATATCGGAGAGTGTGCACCCACCTGAACTCTGACTAGCCTGTGCTTTTAGCCCCATTAAGAGCATCCGACATGTTGAGTGTTGTATACACATCAACAACAACACACGCGCACACACACACACACACACACACACACACACGCACACGCACATACACGCACACGCACCTCAATACAAATCACAGGGTCGATTGCAACTGAGTACATATGAGTTTCAAAGGGTTTTTTAATATGAATTAAGAGCTTTCCAAATGATATATGAAAGGCATATCATAGTGTCATGAATTTAATAAGAGGGTACAGAGCTCCTATTTATAATATCAATAAAAGGACAGTCTCGGATGATTTTCACTTCTTTAAGTCTCCTCAAGCAGAAACGTATGTCCTCGTCTGAATTTTATAAATCCTTGCACGACATTTCACGCATCGCAAAAGAAAGAAAATAGTGAATCAAGCTGAATGATGGCAGATGGTGAATAAATGGACGGTACCGATTTTTCCAGTCGCATCTGGATGTCTTTCTGAGTGTCTCTTAAAGTGTCTTTTAAAAGGTGATTTGTCTGTGTGTCCACAGTGATGTGACCGTGTCAGTGGGTCATCTGTTGGTCCGGTCCCATGTGGAGCGAGTGCACCTGTGGACACACACACACACACACACACACACACACACACACACACACACACACACACACACACCAACCCCTGCCGCCTCACTCCGTTGGAATGGCAATAAACACTATCCTACACAACTTGGGTAAAGACAGATTTATCACCATCTCAAAGTCAGTGTAATGACGAAAAAAACCCATGTTGTTTCCCTCGTTGTTCACTGCGCACACAAAATGATCAATAACAGCCCTATCTGCTTCGAGGACGAAAAAATATCAAAGTCTCACAGTATGGTCAAGCAATCACCAGTTAAAGCCTCTCTTAAAGCCACCCCACAGCTTATTTTCAACATGGCCTCTCTAGCAAAGGTATATCCTGGATTTACTGCCTGCAGATGGCCCGGTAGAAGAAGACAGGGTAGCCAGAGTGCTCTACCACTGTGCCTATGTAATGCACTCACTTTATAAACGCAGGAATCAAGAGCTCTGTGGGAATACAATGGGATAGGGAGCAAAGCTATAAAGAAGTTGTAAATCTTCAAGTCTGAGCACTTCTAAAGAAGGGTCCCGCGCCAGGGGGAAAAAGGGGCACGTGGACCCCAGGGGTGTATACGGCACGCGCTACAATCATTAGGATCCGCACCGATCTGTTTGTTTTTCTTTCATCCGCGAATGCATCACAGAGACGGAAGCTGTAGGATGATAAGGCACCTATTGTAATACAGTAGAGTTCACTGTTTGTCACGTCAACATTACACACACACACACACACACACACACACATACACACACACACACACACACACACAAGCAGTGATGTGGTCATAACGGTTTGGAGTGGTAGCACAACTAAAGCGTGAACATTTTACCCATCTTTGCCCTTTTGTTTGTCTATATATAACTGTAGGCCTATTTGCAACTAACACCCATGAGTTGGAGTCGTAACAGGACTGTGTCAAAGGGTACTGTAGCTTCGTCAGAGGAAGACATAGGTGAGAGTGGGTGCCAGGAAAAAGAGGCGTGCCTGCCATCTGTAAATAGAGCGCTATTTTGGGAATGCCATGGGTGTACAGGGGAGCTCCGCCCAGACCTGCCTTCTGTCACTATGGCGATGGGTGATTTGGAACTTTGCTGGATGGAAAAAGTCTGGAGGACTGGCAGGTGGTACACAGGAGCATGGCATAGCTCCCAGGGCAGAGGGCTGTGTCACTCCCTCCCTCCCTCACACACACACACACACACACGCACGCACGCACGCACACACACACGCACGCACACACTTGCATACATAAAAAGGTCCAGAAAGAAAAACACAGAAACACACAACTTCATGGCTGTATGTCTGTTATATACAAAAGCGTACATACTCTAAGGGTGTCAACGTGTTGTAAGGTACTGCACTTCTGCCTTAAAGTCTCCAAATCTCCGAAAATACTGTCGCTCACAGAGGAAAAGTAAGCAATCAGCTGTTTTCTAAACGACTGCCTTGGGACATGGTACAATAATTGAATTTGCTCTGTACATGTCAATGTCCCGCCGTCTCTGTCTCCGGCTTTATTAGGTATATAGGGACAGGTTTCAATCGTCCAAGGTTTACCATGGTCAAGTACTATAACACACACAAATCAAAAGCTGCTGACTTATAGAGAAAGTCTTAAACTAAAGCATAGCCATATGGTCCATCAATGGAAAAGGCAGAGAGAATGTATTCAATATGCTCTGAAGAACAGATACGATTACTATGTAATTAGTTTGTTTGGTGAAGCATGGGATCCCTCATGCGTGTTATGTCTTTTTTCATCTATCTGTCCATTTCCCTATCTTCCTGGTTTCTTTCATCTATCCAAGGCTGGAATAAACCCGCCCTATAGGATTACTGTTTATGACTTATGCTAAAAAAAAAGTAAAGCCTTTTTTCATAAAGGGAAGTACAGATTCATAGGCAATGCCAGATGGTAACAGCAGCAATATAAAACCTCAAACATTAACAAAAAAACACAGTTCTTTCAAAAACACCAAATAAAGCTCAAAATAACGGAACACACGTCTCTCTATTGTCATCATTAAGTCATTTATTAATTCATTTTTGGAGAACACATTGTGTACATAAAACACCATTGAAATTTCCATAAATATTTCATATTAAAGAGGAAATATGTTTCACCTTTGTGCCTGGATAGAAAAGGATTAGAGTTACAATCATGATGTAGCGTAGAGACCATGGGGAATAAGGCACACTTATATAAATCTGTTACGTAATAGCCATGCTATCATACACTCCAAATATATATATATATATATCTATGAAGCTATGTAATGGTAATAGTAAGCTAAAAATGATACCTAGCGCTTGTGTTATACGCATGCTGAAGAAAGACAAACATACATATTGTACATATGACAACACAGAAAGAGGCTGCAGGTCTACCGTATAAGTCCTTTATGAGAGATCATATGTACGCTTGTTGTAGGTGCTTATCCTCATATCATATCAATAAGGATATTCATCTCTTCAACATTTGGTCGTGAAGGAAGTTGGAGCCTGTGTTGTTACTATGGTAAAGTGCATTATGTATTGTAGAAGCCTACCGAGCCAGAAAAAAAGAGGGAAAAGGGACGCTGGAGCAATAATTTCACCAAAGGTAAAATCCTTTGATATGGAGATAATCAATTATTGCCAGGCTGGCGATAAATCTTAATTCCCGCGGACACACTCATCCATATCCAGTCATGTTTACACAGGCAGACGGTAAAAATCCAGGTAAAAAAAAAAGAAAAAACACACACACAAAAAAAAACTAAAACACAGATTGTCATAGATTAATCCTATTCCTATGTACATGCAAACCCAAAGTGCATGAGGGCCCTGGCAACAAAAAAATGTATATTGTCCAGAAGCATACTCTCTGAGATTCAGCAGGTAAGCAAGCATACCATTGTTGAACAAGCTCATAACCTCCAATAGAAAGAAACTGGGACCGGGGATGGGGGTGGGGGGGGGGTTAGAAAAAGTGGAACTATTCTTATTGGCCCCAGTCAAACAGTTATTGTTCTGTTATGGATCTGTTTCTGTTTCCTGATTGTCATAGCATCTCTCAATCTTGTAGGGAGAGAGACAAGAGGGGGAAGAAGAGTGTTTTTCAGAATGATAGAATAGGATAGGCACTAGGTGAGAGGGTGGATGGGGGGGGGGCAAGGTGGTAGGGGATCGGATCATCACAAAAAAGGAAGACACTGCGAAAAACGAAATAGCATCAGAACTGCATAATAGGCTTAAGGCATATATAAGTACATTTTCAAATACATGTTTACACAAAGAGTATCATACAGAACATTCAGTATAAATGAACAACGAGATATTAGAAAAAGAACGACATACGCAAGTCTAATAATCTATTCACATGTCCCTACTTATTTATTTCCAGCCTTTTTTTTATTTTTTTATTTTTTTTACTTCTTCTTCTTCTTCCTCTTCTCCTGTAAACAAATAATTGAAATGAGAAAAAAAATAAAAATAAAAAAAATAAACGATATAAAAAGCAATCACTTCAGGTTAAAATAGGGACAGCCGATTGCATTCTAGTCAGTGAGTGGTGTAAGGCACCGCTTGGGTTGCTGTGATTTCATTGGCCAGTCTGGCCAACATATACATGACTACTCATCCTCCCATTGGCTATCTGACACAACATATACATGACACTCATCCTCCCATTGGCTTGTCCAAACATAGGGGGTCCAACATACACACACGCACACACACACACACACACACACACACACACACACACACATAGAGGAGGTGGTCAGTAAAGACAAGAATATTCAGTCTTACTAAGTAATATTTGGTCCATGGAAGAGCAATAGTTTAGTCATTTAAGGCAAGTGTAGTAACAGCCACTGCTCCTTCTGATA
>NC_139664.1:17961232-17968732 GCF_951799395.1 Argentina silus
TCTTGTCAACGGAGGGTATAAATAGCGCCATCTCTAACGCCTACGTATAAACCACCACCAAAGCGATGTTTTTTTCGCTGCGCATTACCAACTAATATTTTCCATTGTCAAAGCCCCAGAGGGTTTTCCATTGTGACTAAGAAAAAAAAACAAAAAAAACTGTGATAACGACACAGAAGTGTACAGGTACAACAGTACTACTGCAGGAACCGGCCCCTGTGGTCTCTTATGCGGGGCCTTTTGGATGCTGAGAAAAGCCACTGAAACAGGATGAGGCCAGCTGGTTCACCGCAACGCTGTAAGACCAGGTTATTTATACCTCGTTAATAGGGTTGTTGATTTCACTAGTGGCGGTGAAATCACATGTTTGAAATGATTGACAGACTTGCAGGGCCTTGACATCGGGGCTTTGTGTTTGGGCTGTGCTTTCAGACACTTCAAACTAATTGAAAATGATATCCCTACAGCCTCCTCTTTGCGAATTTCTACCTCGCTTTCGCCGAAACTAGGCCTACCACACGACCGTGAAAACACCAACCCAATTGGGAGAAGTCATATTTGAGGGGAAGAATTTGTTCAAAACCATAAATTGCGATAAATCTAATTTCACAACCTTGTGGGTTAGTGACAGACATAACTCATCAGTGAAAGTAAGACCCTGTCAAATAAAGTCTGATGACTGAAGTTCGTGAGACTGCTTTGAATCCCTGAAAGACAGGCTGTAAGTATCAAGTGTTGTTTTATGTAGCTCAGTCATGTTAGCTTAGAGAAAAACACATATTGTTTGGTTTTGTATCGTATTGCAACCGCCAAACATATTACAGTGTTCCTCTCCGTGGATTCAAGCTTTGATTGGCGACGATAATACATAATTCCAACGTGCTTGACAACCTTCTCAACCACGTCGGAAACTTCTTGTGTGTGTGTGTGTGTGTGTGTGTGTTGCTGTTCTTATTAATGGAAAGCTATATCTGGGAGAAGTCACCTCATGAATAAACAAGACACAGCGGAAAATTCAACTGAACATATTCCACGAATGAAAAACGTACGCTGCAACCTTTCGGCCCAAACAAAGTAACATCCTTTCGTACCTCAAGTAACTCGGTGACACAGACACAGACACAGACACAGACACAGACACAGACATAGACATAGACACACACAGACACACACACACACCCTCCTGTTCTAGTGCACCTGGGGAGGACCCTCCTGCCTGCAGCCCTTTTCCCCACAGGGTGTGGCCCACACTGAACAAGTGAATACACAGCTCTCCATGGTAGTCAGCCTGCATAAACAATGATTAACCATCTAGCATGAGGAGTTCTTCATCCTGCAGTATGACTGCTGTTGCATCAAATTCAAATTTCACACCTTAAATCAATCCTACACATAACTCGTACATACATAGGAGCGTGTACGACACCGTGTCATCCAGAAGCAGGAGTCGACTGCGGGCTGCCGTTGGGCTAATGGCCGCCACACAGCAGCGGGGAGAGAGAGAGAGAGAGAGCCAGATGAAAGGTTAAAGAGCTTGTCAAACGGAGGTCTCATAAAGACTGATTCGAGACCAAAGAGAAGTCCATCAGATCAGATCAGATCAGATCAGAGAGAGAGAGAGAGAGAGAGAGAGAGAGCGACGGGCAATTTAGTCCGCCTGTTATTCAGTTATCCGAGCCAGGGCATTATGACTTCATTTGGCGTGAGTGTGCACCCACCCGGGCCTGCCACCCGAGAACTTGACCCGCACGGGGGATTGAGTTAGCGGGGAGAGAAAGGGATGGGGTGGGGGGGGGTGGGGAGTGTTGGCAGTGAGGGGGTGGGGGGCTCGATAACAGCCAGGCTTCCTCGAGAGAACAGAGGATGCCCTGTGGTCGGGGGGGAGATGGAGGAGAGGAAAGGAGAGCCCCCCCCCCTCCACAAGAGCGCTCTGAGGTTCCTGTGAAGGAGGTAACCCGACCTCTCCAACCAATCACCGAGTGACTGGCAATGACTGACCTGGCAGCACTGACTTCACCTTCCTTTCTTTGCTTAACTCTGCTAAACACGACCTCTGACCTCTGGAGATGTAACCGAGGCATCCGGGCCTTGTGAGGTCCTGTGACCCCTTTTGGCTGTCTCTCGAGTGGGAAGGAGTAGCTCCTTTTCCTGAGTCACTTTCACAGTGTGAACACACACTACGGTGGTGTTAGGGTCACAGACCTCTGGGCTGTAATGGAGGGGGGGGAGGGCGGAGGGGGGGGGGTACACATCCTACGCTTCCAGAGACAATTCCTCCACTGTCCCAAGCTCTCTTGTGAGAAAAAGACAAGGCAGCTTCCTGCTATTGTGGTGGTAAGGGTTCCCCACTGTATATAAGGAAGCAAACCTGAGTCACGCTGATCGTTTATACAAACACAGACACAAACATGTGCTTAGAGACAGAGACACACTGGAATACACACGTACAGTAACACGTGCACACACACACAGACACACACACACACACACGCACACACACATGCACACGCACACACACACACGCACGCACACACACACAAGCATACACACACACACACACACACACACACACACACACACACACACACGCATACACACACAAGCACACACAGACAAGCACACACACACATTTTAAGCATACACATGGCATGACAATCATGGAAGCTTTGAAAGTACAGCGTCCGACTCCATCTCTATTTCAGTTTGGCAAATCAAAACAACAAAAACAGGCAGAGGATGAGAGAGCTGGAAATGGATAACATCCACAAAACAAAAACCGACCGAAAACCATTCAACCTCGTTTGAACTCTTGCCTACATGTGAAATTGATTTTGTGATGGAGGCTGAGCTTGAGTTTGTAGCTGCTGTGGAGAGACAATTGAATTTCCTGCTACATATTACTTTTTGTTTCCCCCACAATATCAAATCTACTCTCGGTTTCAGCAGAAACGCTTAATGGACAATTTGCAGCCTCCCACGCGAGTCTGCAACAGGCAGAGATAACACGCCTCCTCTCATCCCAACTGTCAGTTTCTGTGTTTACAGGAGGGTCAAAAGGTCAGAGTGTAGAGACCACACAGACACACACACGCACACACACACACACACACACACACACACAAACACCCCCACACACACACACACACACACGCACACACACACTCACACACACATGCACACACACACACACACACACACACACACGCACACACACGCACACACACGCCCCTAGATAAACAGTCAGACGGAGACAAATCATACTACGCCAGTCCGTCCTTCATCATGATAGAGCACTTCATAAATTCATCGGAGCCTAGCAGGTAGACAACAGCTAATCCATCGCAGGGCTCCCTATGGGTGTAATGATGTGATGATATGTGTACAGACAGCATATTTCATCCCTACAACTCCGCTGATGTGTGAAGCCTGCGCCTCCCATGTGGAAACACTCAGCCTGTGGACTGACAGAGGGAGAGGGAGAGGGAGAGGGAGAGGGGGGAGGGAGAGAGAGAGAGAGAGAGAGAGGGGGAGAAGGAGGGAGAAAGAGAGAGAGACGGGAGAGAGAGGGAGAGAGAGATAGAGATAGAGGGGTGGGGGGGAAATAGAGATACAGAGAGAGCGGAGGGGGAGAGAGAGAGAGAGAGAGAGAGGGAGAGAGAGACAGAGAGAGAGAGGGAGGGAGAGAGAGAGAGAGAGGGAGAGAGAGAAAGGGAGGGAGGGAGGAAGGGAGGGAGTTTTAAAATGGAGCAGAGTTTATGGTGAGGGTCTCTGATCAGGTTTTACAACTCTCCAGCTGTGGCGCTGCGCAGACGCTCTGTTGCGCCCTGGGCCTCGGCCAATCAGGTTCCCCGGCTGCCAAGGTGCACAACGGTAAAAAATGGGGGGGGTGGAGGGGGATAAGGGAAAGAGAGGGGGAAAAGAGGGAGAGGGAAGAGCGGAGAGAGAAGAAGAAGAAGAAGAAGGGAGAGAAAAGGAGAGAGAGGGAGGGAGAGAGAGAAAGAGGGTTGAGAAAGGGAGGGGGGGGTGAGAGAGAGGGGTAATGGTAAGCAGAGACTGAGCCACGCTGGCGGGGAGAGAGGGAGGGAGGGAGGGAGTCCTTGGATCTCCGGGAAGAGTTTCCCCACATGGCTGCTACTGCTATGAGCTCGCTCTCTCTCTCTCTCTCTCTCTCTCTCTCTCTCTCTCTCTCTCTCTCTCTCTCTCTCTCTCTCTCTCTCTCTCTCTCATTTACATTTACGGCATTTAGCAGACGCCTTTATCCAAAGCGACGTACAACAAATACCTTTCTTTAAGTAAGTGAATCATCACTCTCTCTCTCTCTCTCTCTCTCTCTCTCCACTAGAGTCTAGATGGAGTTGAAGAGCAACAAGCAAGGACATCAGGCTAGAATAGCTCGCAATGGACGAGCAGAGGAGACAGACAAGAGACCAGACGGAGATAACGTGAAGCCCTGCTCTCATCGCCACCTGTGTCTCTGATACGCTCCTCACTTCACGAGGCCTGCTTTACAGCTCTCTGGAGCCAGATCAATCCTACCCGTTGCCAGGCTAAACGAGCGGACCCCAGAGACACCGATCGTCTGTTTAACTCAGCCCAGACATGAACAAACACACCCAGAGCCAGCCAGTCAGGGCCAGAGCCAGAGCCTAGAGTCTACACAGCCTCCTCACAGAAAACAGGCTGCCGTACACTGTAAAAACAACAGCCTCCCAAAATTAAAATCAACAGCTTCTAGTAAAAAAAAAAAAAAACACGCCGTTGATCTGCTTGTTTTGGCCCCCGGGGCGGTGACTGGCGTTTCTCTTTGATCTGCTGTGGCGTTCAGCCTCTCCTTATCTCACTTCTCTCTGCCTTTCTCTCTCTCTCTCTCTCTCTCTGTCTCTCTGTGCCGCCACCTCCGTTGTCTCCTCTCACTTCCTCTCAGGCCCGGGGGGGCCGCTGGTGTGTTCGCCCGGGGAGGGGAGGGGAGGGGAGGGGAGGGGGGGTAGAGGGTGTGTTTGCTTGGGGCCTGTCTCTGGGGATAAGGCAGGGGAGGTGTTTACATGGTTAGGCCTGATCTCTGGTGCCCTCATTGCTGGTGCACTGATATATGAGTCACCAACCCTCTCTGTGTGAAACGGTGGTGCTCTATTCATGTTAGAAGGACAGCATTTACTGAGATTTACTCCTCAAATATTGTTGTGACAGACTCAAGTTAAAGTTGGTATTTTTCTCATTCTAAATCATGTATTTATTTATTGATATACATTTACTATTTTGATTTCACTATTCATTTTAGTTTCATCGTTTTGATAGAGTAGGCTAGTGTATATACTGTAGCAGGTGTGGGTAACTGGGGTAAAGGGTAGCCGCATTTTGTTTTTAATCCAATGAAAATCACGCTCCCTCATTGAATTCCACTTCTGCATTTTGTTACGGGTGAAAAACACCGTAGAAGAGCAGGCTAGAGCAATTGACACTGTTTGGTTTTACATTCGGGAGTGAGTCACCGTCACGAAAACAAACAAAACATTGGCTGGTGTTCGCCAAAAAAAAAAGCCAAAAAAAAAAGCAATTAATATACATAACGATGTGTTAACGACTGGTCATAAGTTCATGTGCTCTGTAATCAAGGGTGATGTCACACACAAACGAAATAATGAGCCACAAATGTAGCCCAACGAAGCACGAAGCCCAGAAATATCCCTGCCTGAGTGAAACAAATACGTCTGGGTGATTGAGATATGAGAAGGAGACAGATTAAAAACGCTCTCCGTGCCTCATTACACGAAGGTTCATGGTAAAATGACTTTGGCCATCTGATAAAGTCCCATCTGATCGAAACGGAGTTGGAAAGGCATACGGCGGCGGTGGCTTACAAACGCACAAGGAGAGAGAGAGATAGAGAGAGAGAGAGCGAGAGAGAGCGAGAGAGCGAGAGACCTCACTTCATGGAATATGGAGGAAAAGTCGGGAACATATTGAAGCAATCATACTTGGGTAGATTCTAAGCATCTTGAGTGAGATTTTGGCCCGTTCACCTGCATACAATGGGATAAATGACATCAGCATTTGTATTCTGCCTCTTTAAATCACCTGTTGCCTGTCAGTCGTAATGTGGGATTTCAGAATCCGGCTTTTTTTTTCGATAATTTTTTTTTTTTATATAGAAACCACATTCTCTGCATCCAAAAAGGCTTACCTCAGTGCAAGTTTTATGAGTCCCTATCCATCACAGACACAGGGCTTAGAGGTACCTTGCTGTTTGAGTCGATGGAGAGCCTGGCTCGCCGCCTTCCACCGCAAACCATCTCTCTTTTCCATCCCCAATCCTTGACCCCTATGAAGAGGTACGATCTCTCTGTCCTGTGCCATCTTTTATCCTGCTTTACAGGAGGGAGCCCTTGACCCTGGGACAATACACTCCTCTTGGAAGCCCCCCCATCACAATGCACCAGCAAATTTCCTGTCTCTTTGAGGAAGGTCACAGCATTGGATGCAGTACAAAAGCCCTGCTGAAAGGCCTTGTCTTAGGTCCCAGCCCATGCATTGAAATGCACACTGATGGTTACCACAGAACAGCTTAAAAGACTCACAGAGTGCTTTTGAAGCTTTGCTATTGTCCACTAATGTCTGCCAGCAAGGTTACCATCTCATAGGGGAAGACACAATGTTGGACCCGGTAGAAAGACTTGCTTTAGGTCTTGAAATGTACACTGACGGTTGTGACAGTGGAGCTTAAAGTCTCATGCGGTGCAGAGAAGTCCCTTCCTGTCCTCCAACACTCCCGCTGAGTTGTACTGATCTGAGGACAGTTACTGTACTGCTGCTTCGCTCTGATCTGACTCACACACTCACTCTGCTGACCGGAGGGCTGTTACACAACTTTAAATCATCTCCACCTGCGAGGACTGGTAGACAGGGAGGAAGGGGAGGTCAGGTAAGGGCGACTCATGGACTTACTTACCAGGCTAGGCTGTGTGTGTGTGTGTGTGTGTGTGTGTGTGTGTGTGTGTGTGTGCGTGCACACTCACACTCACAAACTGTGTGTGTGCGTGCGTGCGTGCACACTCACACACACACACACACACACACACACACACACACACTCACACTCACACACACACACACACACACACACACACACACACACACACACACACACACACACACACACACACACACACACACACACAAACACACACACACACACACACACACTCACACTCACACTCACACACAGTACTATGTCACATGTAAATCATATCTGGCGAGTTCACCTGATTATGACCATGCATTTTCATCACCTGTAGATTTAGTACTTAGTCTTGACTTGGGAGATCTGCCACACGAACGTCTTAGCAGAGAATGGAACAACGTTTTATTTTTTCAACATACGGTAAATCTTCCTGATCTAATTAAAACACATGTGCCATCTCCACTCCCGTGCAGCTTCGACGATGACTTCATGACTGGCCTTATCTCGGAGTTGTTCAAGCAGAGATGACATTGGCGATTTAT